>NC_031986.2:26086537-26189037 GCF_001858045.2 Oreochromis niloticus
GATTTTTAAGAAAATTAAAGGATTTTAAGTGCGCCTCAGAGTGCAGAAAATAGGGAATATGTGCAAAAATATTAATGACATGTCTAAAGAATATTTTAACTAATATTTAAAAACACATACACACACACACACACACACATATATATATATATGGCTAAATGTTCCTGATCAGCTGAACTCACGTTGATGAAGCGGCTCACGTTTCCCTCCTGTCTTGCGTCCACAAAACAAACTTCGTCCACCTTCGCTGCTCTCTTTAAGCTCATGCTCGCCTTTGTGCCATTCACACCAGGGCTCTCCGACATCGATGCCACTTTCTCGTCTTGCTCTCGATCACCTGACACACAGTAGCCAATCGTTTACCAGCTGTGTTAATGTTTCATTTGAGTGTTTTGTGTGATTCATTACTGACCTGATGAAGGAGATGTCGGCTGCAGACCTCCAACCAGCACCGCCTGAATCTGACAGAAGAAAAAAAGAAGCATTTTACTTTGACTAAAGGTCACGAGGGCACAAAAATAAATTAATTTAATCAAATAAGTAGAAGAAATATTCAAAAGAATGCAGGACACACAAATGATTTAAAATAAAACAAGAAGTCTTTTAAAAATATTCAAAGGAAAAAATAAAAATATGTAAACTGAAAACTATATTCTCCATACAAATACAAATGAAAAAGATTTACAATATAATAAAATTTGTATAAAAATATTGGACTTAGAATATGTAAAAAATAATTCTGAAAATAAAATAAAACTTAAAGTAAAGTAAATGAGCCTAACAAACCTCTTCTTGGTCTGTGGTGCTGGAGCCGCTGTCAGAGGGTCTCTGAATGACAGGGACATGCAAAGTAGGTGAGGTAGGCGGAGACATAGGCGGGGGCGTTTCCAGCACATTGCGTCGGCCCTCTAGCACAGGTGGGGCCAGCCACTCCGTGACGACCTCCACCTCATCGTCAGACGGCAGGTCGGACCTCGTCAACTTTGGCGGCGGTGGCTCGGTGGGATTCGGGACCCTCTGCAGCACCACACCTGGACACGGATCAGAGGACGAGTTTACAGAATGTCGCCTGGGTGGAGCCACTGAACGCTGAGCCACACTCACCTGCGTAAATGCACACAAAGGTCCCACGGTCCAGGTCGTCACGGCAACGCACCCCCCAGCCACGGTTCTGGGTCTGGAAGACCTGGAGTCGGACTCTGATGCCTCTCTGGACCAGACGGTTCTGACAGCGAGATCGGTCACAGCCGCACCATGGGCCACACTCAAAGAGCCTGAAGATGGATCACCATGGTAACACTTTGTCAGCAAATCAGTGAATCAGTTATTGATCAATACTTCCATTGGGAGACCTAAAGCTCATGCTTTAGCTCCTTTTGAAAAACCTTTATTTGTTCACCTCACCCTGATGGGTTGGCCTGTAACAGCCTGTGATGACGATAGTGGCTCTCTCCGGAAGTCAAGGCCACGCAGGCGCAGCGCTTTGCATCACTGCAGCCGTCTGTGCAGTCACAGCACGCCTTGAACAGCTTTGGGCCGCGGCTTAGGAAGCAGCCATGTGGCCAGCGGTCCTTCCTGTAGCGGAATTCAGCAGGCCGGGAGCCACCGTCCCCGACGCACAGCTCCACCGGTGTTGGCTCCGCCCCTCGGCTCAGGTCCTGTTCAGGCTGCCGAGGGCCCCCTGGCGAAGGAGGGTCCAACCGCACGGAGGAGTTAAAGGTGAAGAAGTCAACCTGCAGGAGGAAAACTGACCCAGTTTAAAGACCTGAAGGAGGAATATACAGAGAGACACTGAACACACCCAAAAAATCGTCACTCGTCTATTGACCTGCAGGATGTCATAGCTCTCTGTAGCCTCCAGGAAAAGCATTACGTTGTCATGGTTACGGAGGCTCAGCCCACATGGTGCCTTGTAGATGACGTCCCAGTTTCCTATGTCTTCCTGCTCCTGGTCCCCGTGGTCCCAAGGCACGCCCCCTTTGGCCGGTGAAATCAGTGGCATGGCAGTCAGCCTCTTGAAGCCGCAGAGCAACGGGATCTTCAGCGGGTTCTGGCCCCAGAATAGCGCCATGGACTGACTCATGCTGGGTAAACAGGGCAGGCAGGACTGTAAAGCGGAAAACAGCTCACGTTATAAGGATTTTAAATATTCAAATATTCAGGAATTTAAAAAAAACCTTTGGCTACAAACTGTAAGTGATCACTGTTAAATTAAATGCCCCCAGTCTGGTACAGGGACTGACTATGATAGTTTCTTTCTTTCTTACTTTTTTTTTTTTTTCTCCAAAGTAAAAGTCATGAATTAGGTAATGGACATCATGAAGATGCTTTAATGCTTTGTCTCAGGATAAAAGCCCCAAGTTACGTACAGTAACTTATAAGGACGGTCTGATGTATGTCAGATTTCTAAATTAAAAAAAGCTATTTGATAGATTTCACGAAGATAATTACAAGGATCAGGTTTTCAACATATTCAAGATTCCGGTTAGAAACTGAAAATGAACAAAGTGTTTTCAGGCTGTTAGATTATCAAGATTCAGAATAAAAGCACCATGTAAGTTGAAGGAACTCACCAGAATGCTAAAGGATGTAAGCTTTCAAAATAAAAGCCCCAATAGTCACAGGAATACACCAAGGTACTTTCATTTTTATAAATGCAGTCCTCAGGTTAGATCTTAGAACTTATCAAATACTGCTTAGCTTTTCAAAATAAAAATTCTCCAGTTAGTTAGATAAATTATAAAATGTGGGATTAAAGAAAAGGTGAGTTCATTTAACTTCCTGGCATTAGAAGACCTAGCTAAGAATGAATGCTGCCCCCTCATGGTGAAAGTTTGAGATCAAATAGGGCAAAATAAATTCTCAGGCTGATTCTGAATCAGATTTCTCAAGGAAATGACATCAATGTGAGTTTACCTTGGAGCAGGTGTGGAGGTGGTACTGCAGCTGGACAGGCACGAGGGGAGGCAGCAGCTCCTCTCTGCCAGCAGGAGGCGCTGTTGGACTGGATAACCCATTAAAAGGAGGCAAGAAGGAGGAGGAGGAGGAGCAAGAGGAGGAAGGGCTGTGTTGAAGGAAGTCACCTGGCAGCAGCTCTTCTGGGGAGGAATAAACACTCAGCAATAGTCAGACTCAAACACAACAGCGAAGCCTTGAGATTTACCAGGGTTTACCTGAGCCAATGACCACCTGAACCACCGAGGTGTCCTGGTCCTGGAGGGAGGCCAAGGAGGAGCAGTCCAGATGCTCGAGCAGCTTGAAGGCCTGGACGTACTCTGAGAGAAGACAGAGAGAAATGAGGATGAGGAAGCTCGCCAGAGTCCTGCTCGCTCGTGTCTGATATGGATCAGAACCTTTGTCTGTGGCTCCGCCCCTCTTCAGCATTGCCTTCAGGTGCTCTAGGTACTTGAAAACCCCATCGAAGACCTGATCCACATCCTCATTGTTCCAGAATGCTTTGGCCTTCTCTGGACAAAATAAATGACGGTATCAGACGCATGAATGTGTAAATAAACAATCTGGACCCCCAACTACTGAACCTGGACTAGATTAACCAATAAAAGTGTCTGTATGCACATTTAACCTAACTCTCAGCATGTAAAAACAGGGAAAATGTCATATTTCACTCATGTGTCCATCTAAACCTCATCAGACCAGTTATTCATTTAAAAAAAAGTAAATAAAAGAAAACAAACCACATAACCTGGACCTCTTAAATATGGACTAGACCCCAGAGTGTTTAAACCTACTAACAAAGGGGTAAAGTTATAGTTTAACCAATTGTTTTCCATGTAAACCACATAAGAATGTGTCTAGATTAAAAACCAGGTAACCCGGGTTTGTTGGATGTGGACTAGGACAGTGTAAACAGACTCTTGCTGGTTTAAAACCAGCTTTCAGCCGTTATATTGTACCTAAACCACACACACACTCGCATTTCCTTGTGTGTGTCTAACAGGAAAGTTCTGGGGCTAATGTAGCATTAGCCCGGTTAAACCCGGGTTAGCTGTCTGTGCAACGCTCTGCATCTCTGAACCCCCGTTATCCGCTCCGGTTCCGTTTGTACTTCAGTTCTTACCGACATATCCCGGATCCAGTGGCTCATCCGTTTCCATTGCAGCATTAGCCTGCTAGCACTAAGCTAACAATAAATAAGCTCTCGAGCCCACCGCTAGCTTTTAGCTAACAGGTGACCGCGGGTGCAGACGGACCTGCAGTTTGACTACCAAATAAGTCAAAAGCAGCAGTTCAAATTAAACCCGAGCACCAGCCAGCTCCACGTGAACCCAGCAGGTTTATTCATTCATGCAGGAGGCTAGTCCGCTCGTTGCTTTTAGCTAACGACTGCGCCTAACAGCAGACAATACATTGAAGCTGCTGGAAAACTTATTAAAGCATTGCAGCAGGTATTTATAGTTCAGCAAGACGATACACAACCTGGCATCACGCAGTATAAACACTCCTGTCTTAACCGTTTGAAGTTTTGAGCTTACGTGCCCCGTACCGGCCACCGTACTGAGGCTTCAGGGCTTCAGCTCCCTGATATATATCTGGCAGGAAATTCGAAAGCTCTTATGTACACGTTATTAAAGTTTAAGTAACAGCAGACAGAAGGACAAACACATATAAACACACAGAGTACATGAATATGTGACTATAACAGCCATTGTTAGCATGTTAGCTAATAATGGCTGGTGGTCCTTCTATACTTAGAAAAGTACATGATTTCAGTCACTAAATACGCAGAGTGGTAAAACTAGTTAAATTTGCACTGCAGCAAAAGACTCTCATATACCTGATTTTAAAGCAGCAACAAAAGCTCCATTCTGTTATTACAATCTACACATAAATCCTACCCATGAACCTGACAATAATCCATGCACAAATACTAAAACATGCTGTACATCTGCTGTGTAGATCACACCTGCACTGGGACAAAATGTAAACTGAGCTGTTGTATTATTTAAAATAAAAACAGCTCCTGAAAAGCCCACAAAAATGACATTTTTCGCTTGTACTAGCTTCCTGACAACCAAAGTGCGAATGCCAGATGTAGCAGGTAAAAAAAGTTGCAAATCCACTTGCTTGATCTGATTTTGTTCACACATTTCTTTTTATTAAAGAGTCCCATGCAACCCTGTTACACCAACCTATTAACCTGGAAAACACACACACACACACAAAACATACAAAACAAAGGAGAAGTGACACAATCGAGTCACGTGAAAACACCATGGGTGGACCAGAGGTCAGTCCTCTTTCATATATTTTGTATTTTTCCAGTCTTTGCTGACAGTGCACAAGGCTTTATCTGTTGCCTTTGTTACGGTTTATTAGATTCTTGAACATTAAGTTAAAGATGGTTGCCCTCATTTAGCAATTCAAACAATATGTTTAAAATCTGCTTTTTCAGCTTTAGGAATATTGGTAGCAGGGTGACTCCCAGTAATAAAATATCTCATAAAGTACCTTTGAGTCCTGAGCAGAACAGATCTAATTGTTTGATGGTGTATTGTTTGTTTTTATTGCATACATTAAAAAAAATTAAACAAATTGTTTATTTATTTAAAGTTTTCTAAGCCCAAATTGTTCTCTAAATGTAGAATGACATAGAAATTAAATATTAAGCATAAATAAACACTGATGCTGTTATCAGAGACAGGCAGCCCCGAATATAACCTGTTGGAATTCAGGAACAGCAGATTTGCAGATGGGAAAAGACTTAAAACGTTATTTTGGATCAAAAAATCAACAAACCT
The DNA here is from genome assembly GCF_001858045.2 of Oreochromis niloticus. Lineage (NCBI taxonomy): Eukaryota > Metazoa > Chordata > Actinopteri > Cichliformes > Cichlidae > Oreochromis > Oreochromis niloticus. Next base: position 26,092,297 of record NC_031986.2, read on the forward strand.
TTGAGCTATTTCCATCAGGTTCGACTCATGAGTTATTTTAGACAATGCTTGTCATTAACAGCCCAGATAAGTGCCCAGAGGCATTTGTAGATGGCTTGTCTTAGGCGTTTTTAAACTTCTGTGTTGGTTCTTCCGATAAAGTCATGAAATGATAGTTCAATAAATCAAATTTTAGGTTTTTCCTGGGTTAGTGCTCAGACTACACAGGTATTTACCGGGTTTTTGCCTTTTTTCTGACTGCCTGCCAGTCTCAATTCAGGGCGGCAGATACGCAGAGCCCCTTTTCTGTATTGACCTCCACCGGCCGCCGTACGGAGCAAGCGGTTATAAAATGTCAATATAAACAAATCCCAAATCGTCCAAAAGGAAATTTTTTATAAAATCCGTCACTTTTATTTGAGGTGTCAGGAGAAACGCAGGCTCATTGGAGTTGTTTTAAAAGAAATATTTAATTTTTAATTTCTTTATATCTGCCGCTGCTGTCCGACACTTCCTGTTCAGTTTTGTAACGATGTGATAACAACTTACGCAAGTTCAGCGTGAGAATCAATTGGAGCAAAGAGCGCAGAGGTGAGCAGCTTCAGTTTTTACTGATCCACTTTAACCCAACATCATGTTTAATGTGTTCAGCGCGATTAAAAATAATCCGTGTCTGAGGGTGATGACTCGACAGGTAAGGACAGGTGTATAAAGCTTCATCTGGCAGCTGAGAGTAACGCATTGATGTCAGCTCACACTGAGCAATCACTGGAGGGAGATTAATGGGAAACAAAACGTTTGTTTTAAACAGTTTTTATCCTGAAATGGTCGAGTCTTTGTAAATGTTCAGAAAATTATTTATTAATCGTTTATTTAAGAAATCTTTGAATGTAAATTTGAATGAAGGATTGATGAACTAACCACAGCAGCTGTTTTTTTTAATAGAAATAAATAATCTATTTATTAGTTTACTGTTTAATTATTAGATTGTGTTTAACATTTGGGATTTTTGCTTGTTATTATTAGTATTACTGAATTTCTTTTGGCTTTTTTTTTTTTGTTGTTGTTGTGCACGTTAAGTTCATGTTGTTTAGTTTACTGTTGTCATGGGGGAATCCACCGGTGTGACTCGGGAGGCCTGTGTTACACAGGCAGGTGAATCACAGTAAAAAATCCTGGCACAACTTCACCTGCTTCCAAGGTGCATGGAGAAGATGAAAGAATTAAAAAAGCAGGAACTCCAGCAACACTTGAGAAACGAAGAACAGCTTTAATAATTAATAAAGTAAAAACAGGGTCATGACCCTGATGAAGGCCACAAACCGAAACGCGTTGGTCAATTATTAAAGCTGTTCTTCGTTTCTCAAGTGTTGCTGGAGTTCCTGCTTTTTTACACAGGCAGGTGGTCAGGTTTAGGAACGACGTGTATTAAACTTGGCGTCGATAAAACTAACTGAAACTTAAATGGACTCAAAGTAAAGCATCTGTTTACTTTGTTGAGCATTTAAAGCCACTCTTCAGCCCAAACTAGAACCAGTTCCAAGCCTATAAGGTGGCACCAGCAGGATACCAACCCAAAACTGTTAAAACCAGTGACACTGGAGTGACTCTCCCAAGAAATTCACCACAAATTGAGCCCAACATAATTTTTCCCCCATTTGAAATACCGAATTTGAAATACTTCTGCTAGTATTTCTTCTAAAAATGCTCCAAATCTGGACTGGTTCTCGTGAGGCACCGAGACAGAGCTGGTTCAGAATCAGCTTCACTGAAATCTTCAAACTTGAATAAGGTGTAGAGGAATAAAGACACCAGGAGATGGCACGATTTCTGCTCAGGAATCAAAGCGCAGGACAGAGAACACGTACATAACCTATAATTTAATCATTATTAACTATTCCTTTGGCTCTGTTTTGCACATTTTGAATTGGAATAATGATGAGATCAGCGCCAAAGGTTTTAAACATCAACAACACTCATTTCAGACATATTTATTCATTTTTGCTTGAAGAACAATGAAAACAACACACATAGCTGATTGTTGTTACAGCTGTGTTACAGAAAAACAAGACATTCCTGCTTTGTGTCCATAAGATATCTGTACAGTGACTGTAAACTCTCCTCACATTAAGGCCACAGGTCATCTCCCCTCAGCCAAGATGTCTGCGGTGCGGCGGTCAGTGAGCGAAGCGTTCTGGGCGATGTGTGCAGCAGACTCCATGTCTATGCCGGTCCACTGGTACTATGACATCAACGACATCAGGAGGGACTTCGGCGGCTGGATATCAGGCTTCAACTCGCCTTCTGAGCGTCACCCATCCAGTATCCTCACCCTCTCCAACACAGGTAAGAAGTCATTGGAGAGGTGCTTTTAACCTGCATTGTTTATAATGACCAGCAGGGGGAGACTCCTGCAAGAACTCTATAGGGCTTTGGAGCGTGATGTCACGGGGGTGGGCGTGGAAAGGATTTTGGCCCGATCCGCCATTTTGGGGGTCTAGCGTCTATGAAAAAAATTGCTGAGTTTACGGTCTGTTGGTTTAAATGTAGAAGTTAAATAAAAGAATATCTTAAAAAGATGTTACATTTATAAATAAAAATACGTCGCCAGTGAAAATGAATTTAAGGCTGAATTTTTTATTATTTTATTTTCCAATTAGCATATTTATTTATATATATATATATATATACATATATATACATATATATATACACACATATACACACATACACACATACACACATATATATATACATATACATATATATATATACATATACATACATATACATACATATACATATATATATACACATATATGTATATATATATATATAACACCCAGCACGCCCCTACGGGCGGTTTATCCTTCAAGCTCGGGTCCTCTACCAGAGGCCTGGGAGCTTGAGGGTCCTGCGCAGTATCTTAGCTGTTCCCAGGACTGCGCTCTTCTGGACAGAGATCTCCGATGTTGTTCCCGGGATCTGCTGGAGCCACTCGCCTAGCTTGGGAGTCACCGCACCTAGTGCTCCGATTACCACGGGGACCACCGTTACCTTCACCCTCCACATCCTCTCGAGCTCTTCTCTGAGCCCTTGGTATTTCTCCAGCTTCTCGTGTTCCTTCTTCCTGATATTGCTGTCATTCGGAACCGCTACATCGATCACTACGGCCGTCTCTCCTATATATATATATATATATATATATATATATATATATATATATATATATATATATATATATATATATATATATATATATATATATATATATATATATATACACATATATATATATATATAAAAATAATCTTTATCTTATATAATAATCTTTAATATAAAAATATGTAGTATAGTAAAAGAAATTTAAAAAATATTTTTGGTGCATTTTTTGTCCAACAACTGCTCCATGTGTTTCTTAATTCCCTTCTCTCATTTATGTAATTTTGAAAATGTCTCATAATAATAATAATCTGTCTGTTATTTAAAAACACTGTTTCTTCACAAGCATGCATAGCAACCAACTTTTCTGTGTACTCTTAACACTTGATTAAAAACGTAGAGATTGAAAACCTACAGATTTTTAGATTAAAAGGATTTAGTTTTAACTAGAGATGGCACGATACCACTTTTTTATGTCCGATACCGATATCATAAATTTGGATATCTGCCGATACCGATATGAATCCGATATAATAATCAACAATCAACAAAACTGTTTTTTTTTTTAATATCTTGCTGCATTTTGTATAAGTTCATACTCAGTTTTAAAAAAGCAAAACACTAAAACCATTCTGTTATACCTGTATGCACTGCACCCAAAATATTTCATAGTTCAGCAACACTGATCAATCTAATTTACTAAAACCTACACCATCCTCCCTATTCTGGTATTCTAAACAGTACTTAGCAGAAATATTAAACAACCTAACTAATAGGGTTGCAAACTCCCAGCAAAAATAATAGGAAACCACCCCCAACCCTCCACCTCATGATGCTTAATTGACTTAATCTACTTTAATTTAATGCACGTGTAAAACAAATGCACAGAAATCAATTAATTTTCTACAATATTTAAATAGATTCAACATCTTTCTTCAACAGAAAGATGTGCAGACTGCACAGATGATATCTTCCCAAAGGAAAAGGTACTATAGCTTACCAGGGTTATATTAGAGTTAATAGTTCCTATATACAATAATAGATTTCTATACATTTTACGTCAGATAAAAATTTTGATTGTAAGATTCAGATAATTATTTATTAAACGCTACACAGCATGAATGTAGAATCTACTATCTAGAATAAGAAAGAAAGTTACCAGCACAGTTACCAGCCGTCAGCTACGTAAAAAAGGATCCTGGTGTAGAAAGTAATATTAAATAAATTCTATCAACAGCTTATCAAGCTTAAACGTGCTATTGTTGTTTATCCGCTGGTTTCCTCTTTCTGGTGCAAAGTGGGCGACAAACAAACAAGAGAAACGGGACTCGCGACAGAAAAGCTGATCAGACGATCATTGATCAGTTTCATAATTGAAGTAGCAGCAGGAGAGGGAGGGGGAGAAGAAGAGGCAGTCGCTCCATATATCGTTTGTGAAGCTTAACGTGGGAATGCTTTACAAACATTCAGAGATGAACTTTCACACTTGCTTTACTTCTGTCTGGGATAACTTTCTCGGAGATAAAATGCCGGTTTCGTAGCGAGGCTCAACCAGACCACCGACAGGTCTCACACGCCACAGCCGCTCTATCACGTGAGCACACTGCTCCGACGTGCTAAGGTTATGAGCTGAGTTACGCCATGTTGCAAGTTTTGTGAAGTCCTTTATGATAATTAATGGATCGGATTAAATTTTTTATTTCTTCAATATCCGATCCAGTAATTTAGATCAGTATCGGACCGATACCGATACGTAATATCGGATCGGTCCATCTCTAGTTTTAACTAAAAAAGCAGAAACCTCCCTCCTACTGATGCTGGCAAAGCATCACTCAGTGTGGACAAAATACTTCTAAAAGAACAACTCTGAACCTGAAGATGAGAACTGCTCATCCAAATGAACTCAGAATGAATCCAAATGAACTCAAATCCCTAGAAATACACCTCCCAAATATGAAGTAGATCGGATAAACCGGTGTCGAGAAACAGAAGAGGACTAAGGACACAGCCTTGAGGAGCTCCATCCTGATTAATCCTGCTGTTTTTAACCTCTCTGTCATTTTGCAGCCGGTAGTGGTCGCACCAACTGGTCTTCTGGTGCGAAGCGAGCCAATGTGGTCGGCAGCGTCATTCTCCATGATAAGCTGGAGTTGTGGAACTCCTCAAGTGGATCGGTCCACTATCACCGAGGTACTGCCGCCCTATACTACAGTTCACCGTTTTTCTTTCGTTTTGTTGTTTGTTTCTATTTTTGTTGTGTCCATGTTCTTTCTCTGTGGTCTTCAAGGTCTTCAGGCAGGTGACAACACACTGAACATCCTCTGCTCCCTTCGAGTGGCTCGGACACTTGTCTCCAGAGGTTTTGTGGACGTCTCTCAGCCGGATGCTCGAGCTGCTGTTCTGTCAGACTACGTCCACTTCCTGACCACACCCGGTTCACACAAGGACACCTACGCTGAATCCTTCCACCGCTCATTCTTTGCTGACTGGCAAGAGAGCAAACCGACCTCGCCACATGAAGTAGGACAGAAGCAGTCGATCCCTATGCTGTAACATGCCATATCTGGAGTGTTTCACCAGTTTACCCCCTTGAACTTTTCCATATTGTGTCACATTACAGCCACAAAAATGAATCAATCTTATTGGAATTCCACGTGAAAGACCAATACAAAGTGGTGTACACGTGAGAAGTGGAATGAAAATCATACATGATTCCAAACATTTTTTACAAATAAATAACTGCAAAGTGGGGTGTGTGTAATTATTCAGTCCCCTGAGTCAATACTTTGTAGAACCACCTTTTGCTGCAATTACAGCTGCCAGTCTTTTAGGGTATGCCTCTACCAGCTTTGCACATCTACAGGGAGTGCAGAATTATTAGGCAAATGAGTATTTTGTCCACATCATCCTCTTCATGCATGTTGTCTTACTCCAAGCTGTATAGGCTCGAAAGCCTACTACCAATTAAGCATATTAGGTGATGTGCATCTCTGTAATGAGAAGGGGTGTGGTCTAATGACATCAACACCCTATATCAGGTGTGCATAATTATTAGGCAACTTCCTTTCCTTTGGCAAAATGGGTCAAAAGAAGGACTTGACAGGCTCAGAAAAGTCAAAAATAGTGAGATATCTTGCAGAGGGATGCAGCAGTCTTAAAATTGCAAAGCTTCTGAAGCGTGATCATCGAACAATCAAGCGTTTCATTCAAAATAGTCAACAGGGTCGCAAGAAGCGTGTGGAAAAACCAAGGCGCAAAATAACTGCCCATGAACTGAGAAAAGTCAAGCGTGCAGCTGCCAAGATGCCACTTGCCACCAGTTTGGCCATATTTCAGAGCTGCAACATCACTGGAGTGCCCAAAAGCACAAGGTGTGCAATACTCAGAGACATGGCCAAGGTAAGAAAGGCTGAAAGACGACCACCACTGAACAAGACACACAAGCTGAAACATCAAGACTGGGCCAAGAAATATCTCAAGACTGATTTTTCTAAGGTTTTATGGACTGATGAAATGAGAGTGAGTCTTGATGGGCCAGATGGATGGGCCCGTGGCTGGATTGGTAAAGGGCAGAGAGCTCCAGTCCGACTCAGACGCCAGCAAGGTGGAGGTGGAGTACTGGTTTGGGCTGGTATCATCAAAGATGAGCTTGTGGGGCCTTTTCGGGTTGAGGATGGAGTCAAGCTCAACTCCCAGTCCTACTGCCAGTTTCTGGAAGACACCTTCTTCAAGCAGCGGTACAGGAAGAAGTCTGCATCTTTCAAGAAAAACATGATTTTCATGCAGGACAATGCTCCATCACACGCGTCCAAGTACTCCACAACGTGGCTGGCAAGAAAGGGTATAAAAGAAGAAAAACTAATGACATGGCCTCCTTGTTCACCTGATCTGAACCCCATTGAGAACCTGTGGTCCATCATCAAATGTGAGATTTACAAGGAGGGAAAACAGTACACCTCTCTGAACAGTGTCTGGGAGGCTGTGGTTGCTGCTGCACGCAATGTTGATGGTGAACAGATCAAAACACTGACAGAATCCATGGATGGCAGGCTTTTGAGTGTCCTTGCAAAGAAAGGTGGCTATATTGGTCGCTGATTTGTTTTTGTTTTGTTTTTGAATGTCAGAAATGTATATTTGTGAATGTGGAGATGTTATATTGGTTTCACTGGTAAAAATAAATAATTGAAATGGGTATATATTTGTTTTTTTGTTAAGTTGCCTAATAATTATGCACAGTAATAGTCACCTGCACACACAGATATCCCCCTAAAATAGCTAAAACTAAAAACAAACTAAAAACTACTTCCAAAAACATTCAGCTTTGATGTTAATGAGTTTTTTGGGTTCATTGAGAACATGGTTGTTGTTCAATAATAAAATTATTCCTCAAAAATACAACTTGCCTAATAATTCTGCACTCCCTGTAGAGACTGAAATCCTTGCCCATTCTTCTTTGCAAAACAGCTCCAGCTCAGTCAGATTAGATGGACAGCGTTTGTGAACAGCAGTTTTCAGATCTTGCCACAGATTCTCGATTGGATTTAGATCTGGACTTTGACTGGGCCATTCTAACACATGGATATGTTTGGTTTTAAACCATTCCATTGTTGCCCTGGCTTTATGTTTAGGGTCGTTGTCCTGCTGGAAGGTGAACCTCCGCCCCAGTCTCAAGTCTTTTGCAGACTCCAAGAGGTTTTCTTCCAAGATTGCCCTGTATTTGGCTCCATCCATCTTCCCATCAACTCTGACCAGCTTCCCTGTCCCTGCTGCAGAGAAGCACCCCCAGAGCATGATGCTGCCACCACCATATTTGACAGTGGGGATGGTGTGTTCAGAGTGATGTGCAGTGTTAGTTTTCGCCACACATAGCGTTTTGCATTTTGGCCAAAAAGTTCCATTTTGGTCTCATCTGACCAGAGCACCTTCTTCCACATGTTTGCTGTGTCCCCCACATGGCTTGTGGCAAACTGCAAACAGGACTTCTTATGGTTTTCTGTTAACAATGGCTTTCTTCTTGCCACTCTTCCATAAAGGCCAACTTTGTGCAGTGCACGACTAATAGTTGTCCTATGGACAGATTCCCCCACCTGAGCTGTAGATCTCTGCAGCTCGTCCAGAGTCACCATGGGCCTCTTGGCTGCATTTCTGATCAGCGCTCTCCTTGTTCGGCCTGTGAGTTTAGGTGGACGGCCTTGTCTTGGTAGGTTTACAGTTGTGCCATACTCCTTTCATTTCTGAATGATGGCTTGAACAGTGCTCCGTGGGATGTTCAAGGCTTGGGGAATCTTTTTGTAGCCTAAGCCTGCTTTAAATTTCTCAATAACTTTATCCCTGACCTGTCTGGTGTGTTCTTTGGACTTCATGGTGTTGTTGCTCCCAATATTCTCTTAGACAACCTCTGAGGCTGTCACAGAGCAGCTGTATTTGTACTGACATTAGATTACACACAGGTGCACTCTATTTAGTCATTAGCACTCATCAGGCAATGTCTATGGGCAACTGACTGCACTCAGACCAAAGGGGGCTGAATAATTACGCACACCCCACTTTTCAGTTATTTATTTGTAACACCAGTTTGTATTGGTCTTTCACGTGGAATTCCAATAACATTGATTCATGTTTGTGGCTGTAATGTGACAAAATGTGGAAAAGTTCAAGGGGGCCGAATACTTTTGCAAGCCACTGCAAACCACTCTTGCTGTTTTCCAGGTTCTGAAGTTTGCAGAGGAACGCTCCGGGATGAAAACGGGCTCTCAGTTCCCTGACAGCCAGCTGGATGCCATTGGCTGCCTTCCCATGATCCTTCCTTTCATCCTTCTGTCTGCCTCAGCCAATGAGGAGCGAGCTGTAAGCGAACACAAATCCACAACATAAGAAACAGTCTCAGATAGCAACATGTGACCTTTAACCTCCTCTGTCCTCAGGTTTCAGCAGCGGTGGAGTTCGTAAAGCTCACCCATCCTCACCCCAACGTGCCCGAGTACGTGACGATCTACAGCCGGGCGCTGCACGCGGTACTGGGTGGGGCCAGTGTCCGTGAGCAGGCTGAGCATGCTCTGAGGAGACTGGATGCCTGGGATGCCTGCCAGAGCTTCAGCCGCAAGGCCGCCAAGTGAGATTTTGTAAACATATCTAACACTTCCTTTAGATGTTTCAGAATGAGAGTTTAGTCTAACCACTTGGTACTTTCTTTTGGCCCCTGGAAAACTTTTACTTTGAAGCATCTAAGCAGCATTTGGTTTTTGACAATTTTCTTATTAAAATATTTATTAAAATTTTAGGTTGGCTACCAGAGACCACTTCCTGTATGCATTTAGAAGTAAAAGTCTTTCAGAACAAACAGGGATTTGAGCTCTTTGAGACCCGGAACAGCTTTAAAGGAGTACTTTAACATTTTTCTGTATTTCAGGATTTGTTAAAATGTTGAGAATTAAGTAATGCTTCCTTTCCAGGCATTCACATTAAAAGCCTACAACAAGTTTATTTTTTATGACACTCATAATCACACTTCCTGCAGCTCATTCATAACAAAAGCCACTGTAAAAAGCCCTTTTTTATTAGCTGTCCAACGCTTCCTGCAGACTTCCTTCAGACTAAATGCTTGGTTTGGAAGTAGCGTCTGTGTGTAAAGGTTATCCACAATGTTTTTTAGGTTTTCTGTGTCCTCTGAGGAGAGACTGAAGGTCCATCAGAGCGCTGTGAACTACCTTGGTATGGCCTGCTACAACAAAGGTCAGAATCCAACCAATAACCTGTCTTTTACCTCACTGGCTGGTAAAACCTAAGATCATTGTTTTTAAATGCTTGTTTTACCTGCTTGTGTTGCACAAACAGGTGCTCTGTCCAGCCTGTTCTACCTGGCCCACGAGTTTCATGATGACCCCAAAGGAGGAATCCTGGCAAACACCAACTGTGGAGGTAAAATTTAAACATGCTGGTTTGCACTCAGGCTCCTGTTGGTGAAATCTTTGCCCAGGTGTGGCTTATGCAGTCAAGCACGGTGACGTGTGACCACAAACGTGTCTTTTAACAAAGAGTTGGACCAGGGGTAGCACAGAGATGACGGAGGGCCCTTCTGAGAAAAGCATTTCAAAATGTAAAATTCGCTGCTGCAAGGCTTTTAACTAAGACACGAAAAAGAGAACACATTACACCAGTTTTAGGTTCATTACACTGGCTTCCAGTACATTTTAGGATTCATTTTAAAATCTTGGTACTGACTTTTAAAGCTTTGAATTGTGATGGCCCTGCCTACATTTCTGATCTTTTAGAGCCCCACGCTCCCTTTCGCAGCCTGAGATCATCTCATCAAAGGCTGGTGGTAGTCCCACGAACTCGTTTTAAGACCAGAGGTGATAGATCTTTTAGAGCGGTGGCCCCCAGGTTGTCGAATGCTCTCCCTCCATCAATACGTTGTCTTGATTGTATTTATTCTTTTAAAAAGCAGCTTAAGACTCATTAATTTAGATTGGCTTTTAATTAGATTTGTGCTGTATGTTTGATTGTGCTTTTTAAAAAAATGTATTTCTGTTTTTATGTTACTGTGAAGCACTTTGTGTTTTTTATCCTGTGAAGAGTGCTATATAAGTAAATTGAATTGAATTGAATATTAATATTAATTCAATTATTCAGAGTCTTTATGTAGGTATGAAACAGCAATGTATTGCACCAAAGAGGTTTAAAAGAGGATCAAAAACTCCACTACTTCCTGTTTGCAAACTTGATGATTCCACATTAAAACCTTTTGTTTTTAAAGAATTAAAGTTTATAAATATAGCAAATCTAAATAAAAAATGAAAAGTAATTGGTGCAGGATGTGGCTTCTGTGAGTCTTTATACCATTATAATATTATTATTATTATTATTATTATTATTATTATTATTATTATTTCTCTTTCATTAGTATAAAAGCAGTGTCCATAGAAGCTGTTAACAAAACTCTATCCTTCCTTCACACTCAGTGTCAGTCAGACTAACTCAGTAGAAACCTCCTACTGATAGCTGAGCGTTGGGCTAATTCTGACTTTTAGCAATTTAATTTTTTAATTTCATGGTCTGCTTGATGACATGCATGTATGACATCAGTGTTGTGTTTGTTCTTATTTTCATTTTGTTTGGTTCTGACTTCAGGTGAGAACTGTAACCGTGGAGCGGCGCTCGGGGCCCTGCTGGGGGCCGGAGGCGCCCACACAGGAAATTGCATCCCACAGGAGTGGAAGGACGACCTAAGAGATGCTCAGGAATTTATCCCCAACATCCTGAAGGACATTGATTAGGAAGATTATTGCCCCCTGGAGGAAAGAGGAAGAACTGAAATCACACAGCACTGCAACTTTAAAAACTCCACTGCTTCCTGTTTACAAACTTGATGATTCCACATTCAAACTTTTTGTTTTTAAAGAATAAACTCTTTATCGCATGTGTTTTATTTTTATGGGAAAAAAAGAGCAAACCTCAAACTTGAAACGTAGCAATGAACTGTTTAAGTTACATATTTATTATTTTTGCCTCGCGATCATTTGACCTGCAGCCTTTAAACGATCAAATCAAAAATGTGTGTTTTTGCTCACATGGAAAAAAAACTAAATGATTCAATGAGTGTGATTTTTGATTTAATAAAAGAATGTAATATATTTACTGGCTTGTATAATAACTCTTATGGACCTTTTTAACATTTTATCCTCAGTAAGAAAAGTAAGTAAATATAATTGATAGTTAACAGTTTTATTAATTAATATCAGGCTTAGATAGGGGTTTATGCTTTAAATCAAATGTAAAAATAATACCAATGTAAGATGTTCATACTGGAGATATTTGGTAAAATCAAGCATCAGCCTCCAGGCAGACATGCACTGTATGTCCAATTTTACAGCAGAGATAAACATGTTACAAAAAATATCTCTTTATTTCGTCCCTTCCTAACAGGTGGATGGGGTTAAATTTTCTAATAACTGACCTGTTTAAATTGTATTGAGGCTCAGAGTTTGTATTAGTCTGAGATATCAGGCTAATGGTGGTTAGCTGTCTGCTAAGCTTCAACTCACCATTTCTGAACTGAGCCTCTGGCCTTTTCGTAAATGGCTGTACCTACTCTACCAGTGCACTCAAAGCACTTTATACAACTTGCATTGTTGGCACTGCATTAACAACTACTTTCATCTAACCATAAGTGCTTTCTAACATTCATACTCCAATGGATGCATCGGGGAGAACTCTGGCTTAGTATCTTGACCAAGGATATTGGCATGCAGACTGGAGCAGCCAGAGATCGAACCACCAACCCGCTGATGATCGACTCTACCCTCTGAGCTACAGCCACCCCATTCGGAGCATTTTTAATAAAATGATCTAATCAATAATCTGGCTGCTGAGATTATACTAACAGATCATCCGAAAAGTCTGAGCTCCAGTTTTGGTGAGTTGGTTGCAAAAGGAATTTCAATCCTATAGAAATCTGCAGGAAATCAATTTGTGAATTCTGGTCTTGCTAAAAGTCTGAAAGGAGGATTAACCAGGGAGTGCTCATTGGTTAATGCCATGTCTTCATTTCAGAACTTCACCAACCAATCAGTGATAAATATCATGGTATCTTTAAAGTGTGCCCCAGACTTGGAGTTGGTAATACATTTAGAAGTGAGTTTATCACCTAGTCAGAATCTGTAAAGTCAGTAATTTGAATAGTTTAAACCTTCTCTTTATTGTTATTTACCTGTTATTAAACTGTGAGGAAAACACATGGAAAGCCTGCTGCTGTACTGTTGGGGGTTTAGCGGGGGCTGGTTTGTAGTTTGTTTGTTCTCAACCTTTGATCCTTTCATAAGTTTAGAACAAACATGGAGTCCATTAGCAGAGACACGAAGCGTCTCTTCGTCTTACTACTGCTCATCATCGCTTCTATCCCATCATGCACTGGGATCCCAGAAGGTCAGTTTTATGTCTTCTCCTTCTTGGAAATTTTCTTTGTCTTTTTCTGTACTTGTTTTCACCTGTTAGGGATGGCAGACAGGCATTCACAGGTCTGAGCAGCTCCTCAAAACATCGGGAGGCTAAAGTCATGCTAGCATGTTGGTTTGTAATGAAGTGGGAAGCGATAAACACAGGTACATTTCGGGAAGATAAATCTGAACACTGAATAAACTCAGACTCAAGATTATTATTTTATTTCATTCAAATATGAGAGGGGATATCTATTTTTTCACAAAAAAGAAAAAACAGTTATATAAAAAAAACAGGAATGAAACTAATTTCTAGCTCAGAGTAAATAATATAAAAGATAAACATTATTTATTTATATTTATTTAGCCATGTATTCATGTACATTTAGGGAAGTCTTTTGTTGTAGCAGGTGAAATTGTGATATTGTTATTATTATAAAACAAAGACCAACTGCCATGTTTTCAAAATATTCTATAATACACATTTATATTACCTAAAAATGGGAAATTATTATGAGTAAAAATAAATAAATAAAAGTACAACACATAAAAATAACATGATCAAAGATTATGTTTTACAGCTTTTTAAGAAGTGATTAATTATGCAAACAAAGCATTATAAATATAGAAATATGAGGAAATCTGTGACAATTTACATATTTTTTAGTGGACAAAGTCTAATCAGTTACAAAAAGAACAAGGGAAAAACACATAAAAAGTATCTAAATGTGTTGGCTTTTCCTGTTTGCTAATATTATATTAACAACAACGTTCTTTGTGATAAAACTTATGCTGTAGATAAAATGTATTATCTTTTTTAAAATCTGGTTTGCATTTAAATATTAAAACAATATTAATTAGGTCCCAGTGAGCTAACAGTCAAATTAACAAGAATAAAAATGCAAACATCTTTCAACTGTATACCAATATTAACTGTGTAATTATGTGTAATAAGCACATTATGTGTGCATTTTATTATTCTTATTAACTTCAAAAATACAATTTAATGAAAAATAATTTAGCAAATAATTTGAAAATAAAATCTTTAATATCTTCCTTTTCTTGTTTATCTATAAAGATGAATTTTTTCAATGAATTATTTGAGTGAAATAGTTTAGCAACTTGTTATTGTATTTTTCTTATCTAACAATTTGTTTTTTCTTTTAAATGTTTTTATAACCAGAACTAATAGTACTTACTCACTGTTTTACTTTTCTAAGTCTATCAGTATCTACCCCAGCTAAACTGTTCCAGCGCAAAAATAAATACATTATTCATGCTGATTTAAGAGTTAATATGTAGTGAGACCGATTTTCATCACCAAAAAATACAGGATTACACTGAATAACCATATTAGTAAACATACAGGAAACTTATGCAAACAACATTATTAATGTCTCTTATGTTCACTTGTGGTCCACCAGCTTTCTGTGGTTTTGGTAACAATGGCTCATACACAACTAGAGTTTGACATGACATGTTCTGTTTAATTTCTACACAAAGGCGTGAGTTTGGAAAAGTCTGAGGCCAGCGGATTCCTCCATCGCACTCGTCGAGCAAACTTTTTCCTGGAGGAAATCAAGCAAGGCAATCTGGAGCGTGAGTGCATCGAGGAGAAATGCTCCTATGAGGAGGCCAGGGAGATTTTTGCCCACCCACGACAGCTGGTCAGTTTCAAGATACCAACAAAAGCATTGAAAATGCCACAACACTTGGTACCAAATTTTGTTACTAAGTGAAGTCAAGGTAGTGATATAAGAATGGATGCTGCCGTAGTTGAAAGACAGAAATTGATGGTTTTTAGTTTATGTATATTTGTTTTGTTAACTATCACTGAATTTGGGTCCTCTGTCTACTCAGGAGAACTTCTGGAGGACATACACAGGTACTCAGTCTGAGCTTTGACATTTCGAACATTGTAAACATATTACGAATAAAGAAGTGCTCGAATTCTTTATACACTTGTAACCAAGACATCAGTTTTCCAAACATTTGTTGAAATGCATGATAAAAATCTTTGCTACTTCCTGTTTGCAGCTGTAGACAAATGTTTGTCCTCTCCCTGTAAGAATGGAGCGACATGTACTCGAAACATCGACACCTACATCTGCAAATGTCCACCAGGTTTCCATGGGTACAACTGCGAAAAAGGTTGGAAGTCCAAAAAGTCTGTTGATGTTTTCAATTGGTGCAGAGGAAGTCAGTGTTATCATTGTTCCCTTGCAGTGCGTTCAACCTCCCCCAGCTGTCGCTACAAAAATGGAGGATGTGAACATTTCTGCAGAGAGCTTCAGGATGGCTCTCACATGTGCTTTTGTGCTCCAGGATACAGACTTGAACTGGACAACAGTACCTGCATGCCTGAAGGTCTGAGCCAGTAACACACAGTGCAAATCACATGTACAAATTGTTGGAGTCAAATTGTTAAATGTTGTCACTGTGTTACTTAAATTTGTAAGTCTTAGTTCAAACTATGGAATCAAAGACATTCCTTTGTCTCTGACCACCTCTCCAGCCACTCTGGTGGTGGGGGAGGCTGCGAGGAAGACTGGTTGGTTGAAGCTGGTTAGGGAACAGGTGAGGAGCGTTCAGCTCCCAGAGCCATTAACGAGAATAAGTCTCTAAACTAGCGAGGCCTGTGGAAGCGCAGACCCAACACAAATACTTAAAATACAGGCTTTACAAGTTCTAATTGGCCAGCTTTATGCTCTTGGATTAATTTAAACCCGCCCTTGATTGAAGACAGTACAAAAACGTCCATTCTTAGATTTGTACAGGTTACCTGTGAGCAGGGACATCACAGCACCTTGATTTGATTGATTTGTTTCACATGTTAAGCAACACCTTTACCTACAACATCTTGACCTAGTCTTGATGCAAGCTCAATCATCCAGGTAATGAAATCCCAAACAGTTGATTCTGTTCATCTGGACGTAACATTTTCAGTGGGAGAAACGTTTCGTCACTCATTCAAGTGACTTCTTCAATCTCACCTGACTGCAGGTTTCCCCAATCTTATAAACAGTACCTTTGCACACTGACTGAAACTAGCACTGAATGAACAATGGGCTGTGAGGTCAGTTCCTTGACCATTAATATGCAAATTGACATTACTATTGATCAACAACCACTGATCACAGCCCATTGATGAAAGACCATTGATCAATGGCCATAAGGACCATTCACAGAGAGTTCGGGAATGGTATATCAACCTCTTAGCAGATATTTACACCCAAAAACTACTTTTAAGTTTCTTAGATATCACAAGTTTGGACTGACTTTAATTCCTGTGTGTCTTTGAGCTAGCATTATTCAGGGTGTCAGAAGCAAAAGGCTGACTTTTGGTTTCTCTTAACTGTCTGGTCCAGATGCTGTGGTCTGTGGAAGGCCTCAGCAACATTTTACCCCCAGGGTTGTTAATGGGAAAATCTGTGCCAAAGGAGATTGTCCGTGGCAGGTAAGTCTTTGAAAAGAGCCCCATCTCCAGTAAAATGAGCTAAGATACACAATGTTCCACTAGAATACATAAAGAGACACATACAGTATTGTGCAAAAGTTTTGTAGAAACAACACTGTCATCAAAGTGATCACAAAATAACACAGTTTGATTGGCATTTCTCCACTAGCAAAGAGCTATTAGCCAAAAGATTTGACATACTTCAGCATGCTGTGCAGCGCATCAAACAAATTTGAGGAAAATTGACAAATAATGGCCAAAAGGGGAAGTGGAAGGCCAAAAAAAAAAAAAAAACCAACCCCCAAAAAATCTACAGGTGATGAAGGGTATCAAATCCCTAAAACTTAAGAACTAGGAAAATTAAGCTGACATAGGAGATGATCACTGACGCTTCATCAGAAATGGTCTCAGTGGAAGGGTGCCTGTCAGAGGTATATGCCAAATTACACAAGAACTGGACTGAAAATCAGTGTAAACAGGGAGATGAATCCAGATTTGTATGTTTTTTATCTCTTTATTCAGGCTCTTCTGACTGAAAATCACATGTTCTCCTGCGGTGCCATCGTCTTGTCAGATCGATGGATTTTAACTGCAGCTCACTGTGTTTATCAAAAACCTAGCACCATGCTCCACATCACTGTTGGTAAGACAATTAGAAAAATGGTAACTTCAAATTCTGGCTTCTAGTCTGGCCTCTCTTACTTCCTTCAATCACATAACATTCACCAGGTCATTGTTGACTCATTTTAGGGTTACAGATAGCATTTTATTTAATGTCCATACCGCTTTAGAGGCTTTTTTGTCTGTTTGAAGCATTGTGTCCAAATATTTGATCTAATTTGAAAGGTGTCATTTTCTAGTTTCTGAAAATGTATCTAACAGTATATGGGTTTTGCTAACATAGTGGATATTGTGAGTCAACTGTATGTTCTGTATGTTAGGTCAACTTAATTGTTGTTCAAGTTTGTTTCAATTTGCTCACTTTTCTTCTGGCTCCAAATTCAATGTAGAATTTAAAAGTAATGTCGCTTTCAAGGTGAGCATGACATAAGGGAAGATGAAAAAACAGAACAGTGGCGGCGGGTGCTCAAAGTTGTGTGCCATGAAGACTACAACGTGACTAGCTCCGACAGCGACCTGGCTTTGTTGAAGCTTCACCGCCCATTAAAACTGGGCCGCCACGTCATGCCCATCTGCCTTCCTGCCCGCAATAGCACCTTCACCCGGACGCTGGCAACCATCCGCCACTCAACTGTGTCTGGTTGGGGTCGTCTGGCACAGTTTGGCTCCACCTCAAGATACCTGCAGTGTCTGCAGCTGCCGAGGGTCCCGGTGCAGGAGTGCCGCCTCCACACCGGGCTCAACATCACCAAGAACATGATTTGTGCTGGCTTCAAGCGTGGTGGCCAGGATGCTTGCGAGGGTGACAGCGGGGGCCCACTGGTGACACAATACAAGAAAACCTGGTTCCTTACAGGTGTGGTGAGCTGGGGGAAAGGGTGCGCCCAAAAAAACATGTACGGCGTCTACACGAAGGTCACAAACTTCCTGGACTGGATTGAGAATGTCATGGCAACTGGCTAAAATTGGTTTTAGTCACTGTGTCAAAGCAGTTCAAGAGTTAAAGAGAGTAAGAATCCAGTGTTAGAAACATTAGATCAGTAATGATTGTGAAGGAGACACAAATGTATAAAAATAATATTCATTTTCTGATGCTGTGCTCAAATAGATTTAACTTCCATGTACCTAAAAAATGCCAGATATTTAGTTTCAGAAGCTTTGTGAACAAAAAAAGAATTTTTGACTGTCAGCTGGAGGAAGGTGGTCCTGAACAAAGTCCAAAGTTTTGCAAAATCAACAAACTAAAAAATTATTTGTTTTTCAAGTAAATAAATGGCCTGTATTTATAGATATAAATTAATCTGCTTGAAACTTTGAAGTTTTCTATAGTGATGGTAAATGTAAACCATCAACCAACAATCAGTTTAATCTAAAAGATGCAAAGACATCAGTTTACTCTGCATGTTGAAATATTGTTTTTAACAATAAAGATGAAGTTCAGTGTTTTTCGTTTCTTTTCATGCCCCTCACCCACTGTTTTGTTGTAGACATGCATCAGTTCTTAGGACCAGCGGGCCTCATTTAGTAACAGTGGGTCCTTCATGCACACAAATCAGTGATTTATCAATATTTTCTTACATGAATTTGTTCGTTCTTTATAAACAAATTTGAAATTGCCTCAGACTGTGTGAAGAAACAAATGAACCACTGTTCCAGATGTGTTGTAGTATGTTCAGGTGAAACTTTGTGAATCCAAACATGTGCTGCCATGTGAGGCTTAATAATAATAATTAATAATCAAGTGCATTTGATTATGAGCACCTAATTTCTACTTACTTTCGTAATTCCTATAGAAGAAGTAATAGTGTATTTAGTTTTTCACGCACTGCTTCTGCATTTTGTCTTAATACTTGTTGAATATACAATGACACTGTAATTTGTTTTGTCGTATTTATCTAATTCTAAGCCCTGCAAAGGTCTACTTTTCACTACGTTCTGATAAATAAAATCTTAGAACTGAAACAGTGTGTACTTTCTGTTTACCATGGCTGTGGAATATGGGCTGCAAATATCTGTTTATTGTTGAGGGTTTTTTTTTTTTTTAACAAATTAAGCCAAGTCAGTCAAATCCTTCTTTTGACTGAATGATTTTAGTCTAATAACCTTCTAAACACAAGACAAAACAATGTATAAATGTAATACATACATACACAGCCTCACGTTATAATAAATAGAATAATATTGAACTCAGGTAGGCATGTTTAAAGACAGCAGGACCTTTCTGGTTGTTTCAGCTTTGACTGCTTGGTGTTTGAAATCTACGTCTATATCAGAAATACACAAAAGAAACTCTGCGTTTGCGTAATTTCTCCAATTCATCAATGAAACAGTGAAAATCAGGAATCTGGAGGCAGAGACTTTCAGTGATTTTGGGTCAGAGTTTCATCATTCGGGTTTCTCCACTGATCACGTGACCACCAACAGGACGGACTTTGGACCCGAAGCCCCACAAAGACACAGCACAGCAACTTTCTGATGAAATCAACTATGTGGCTGAAAGTCTTCATCATCTTCGTCTTCAGCTTTCACAGCTGCCAGCTGGCTTCAGGTGAGCTAACACGTTTACACGTATCGATCACTGATTGATTGATTAGTTAGCTCAGGGATTAAGCAGTGACATGGAGGTGAAACCACTTCATTATATTTCTGTTTTTGTCGTTAGAGGGATGAGAATGACCATCATTTTGAGTTAATATTAACATGTTAACAGTGACATTTGATGCATAGTGGAGTATGAAACAGCAGAGTCAAATAAAAACATTGATTGTAAGGTGGAGCTTCTAAGGCAGTGTAAGGTGGATTGTATATGCTTAAAAACAAGTGTGTTAAGAAACACAAGGTTTTTCTTGTTGTGATTTGGCGCTATATGAATAAAACTGAATTGAATTGGATGACCAACTCTGATTGAGACAGAACTATTCTGATGAACTCTCCCCTTCTTCAAATGTTGGGCAGTCTTTCTGGATAAAGATCGAGCCAATGGCGTTCTGGTTCGGACTCGGAGGTACAACTCAGGCTGGTTTGAGGAGCTGCAGATGGGAGACCTGAAGAGGGAGTGTATAGAGGAGAAGTGCACGTACGAGGAGGCCAGGGAGGTGTTTGAGCACACCGAGCTCACGGTACAATCAAATTAAATTTTCACTTCACTGAACATGTTTTCTATAAAGTTTTACATGACAGGAGAAAACAGCAGATGGAAAAAAAACTGGACTGGGATTTGACATGTGTGAACTAAGAATAGATTTAAATTATTGACACTTAAATTAAATACTGTTAAATACTGAAGCCATGTTATTCCAGTAAATTACTGACTAGTTTTAAGACATTTAATTCATGTAAACATGCAAATTGATGGCAATTCATAATTAGCAACACAAACAGAGGCAAATACTTGGCCACATGAACACATGAGGATGCTCTTGGGATGCTTCCAATGCTTAGACATTGAGGACAAGCTTGTCGTAGTCATTTGTAGGAATAGAGAGGGTATTATTCAATTTCTCACTTACATAAACAAAACTTAATGTTGTTACTAATGTTGGCTTTCCGTTATAACTTGAGGGAAGAAGCCATCCCACTGGCTGTTAGGGGGCAGTGATTTATAGTTTGTGAAATGTTCCAGAAATACTTAAGAAACTATGTTCATGTCAAAGCTTTGCAGTTTATCTGAACCTATTTTTTGAATAAAATCCCAGTTTAGTTTTTAGTGAATAGCTGTAGGCCTAAATCAATCAGATAACCAAGAACATTTTAAGTTAGTGGCCAAAGGAATCTTATAAAACACTACATAATCACAAACTGGCTAAAAGACATTCATAACAACCACACAGACACTCAGGCTTACCACAAACAAAGAGAAGCTGTCCAAGAAGAGCCAAACATAACACAGAGACTAAAGCACTACACAAAGATGAAACACAGATGCAAGCAGATGCAGATCAAATCTAAGCAAATGACACACAACAAAGCTATAGAGAAGTTAATGTGAAGCTAAACATCTGCAGGATTCACAGCTGAAGTGTTTTTCTTGTGGATTTGTTGCATTTTCCATATCTTTGTTGGAGACCCGATGTTTCTGTCTGATAACTGGTTTATTTTTTTCACATTGCTGTAATTGTTGTCTCCTCAGAATGAGTTCTGGAAAACGTACAATGGTAAGCAATCTCCCATGTTAAAAGTAGCTGGAATAAAATGTTTTTTTAGCGCAGCACCTCATACATCTTGGAGACCAATTTTATGTCCCACCTTCAGAAACTCCAGCAAGTCAACTTGTGAATTGTCTTTAGATTTAATACATTTAACGTAAAATATAAATTATAATGTAGATTTTAAGAGGAGCTTTCCCATATAGAGATCATCAATAACACCATGTAATGTGATACAGTCATATCAAATCATTGTGTTCTGTGTTGTCTTATAGTACCAAACCCCTGTATCTCCAATCCCTGTCAGAATGGAGGCAGTTGCTCCACTCATGCTTCATCCTACATCTGCTTTTGTCTGCCAGAGTTCCATGGAGTCAACTGTGAGCTTGGTGAGTAAAAACTATTAACTTTTCAAGCTATTTTTCACATCACTTGGCTGCTGTAATGTGAAGTATTTTCTATTTAAATTAGCTTAGCTATGTTATATCTTAGCTTATGTTTTCAGAAGGAAATTTCATTTTGTTAGACAGAAAAAGAAACACTTATGTATAAAGGCACAAAATCTCATAATATCAGCAAACTAAAATTACATTCACAATTCATGATGGTGAAAAACTGTGAATTATTTAAGTGATATTTAAAAATAAAATTTGTGTAATATTATTTATAATTATAATTATACATAATAATTATAATTTGTAATATTTTACTTAATCGTATGCTGAATAAAATTAAAGTATATGACTTACAAAATTGTTATCAAACAATAGTCAAAGTTTTTGGCTTATTTTTAAGCTATATGTAATTTTTAACACGTACTTTATCAAAATTAATTATTCCTCCCGCCAGTTTATGAAAAACTACTTGTAGTAATTGAAATAATCATTATTTGCTTTTTATATCATTTAGTTTCTTTTTACTTTTTTGTGATTAAATGAACAAATTACATAATTTAATTATGAACATTTCTTTAGAGGTGAAAGCTGAGATCGATACCTGCTGGGTGGAGAACGGAGAATGTGAGCACTTCTGTGAAGAAGACGAGTTCCAAAAAAAACGGAACTGCTCGTGTGCAGACGGCTACTTTCTCCATGTTGATGGACGGAGTTGCATCGCAAAAGGTTGGACAATGATTTGTAAAAAACAAAATGTGAAAAATGTTTTGTATGTTCTCAGCACAATTGTTTTCATATTTGCGATAACAAAGTTTATGTAAGTTTTCTTTAGAAACCCATATTTGCTGTGAAAGACAAAAACATAGGTTAGAATATGTAAAAATATTTAGATGTTGGTAATTATTCTGTCTTAGTTTATCCATCATACCAATATTTTACATAACTGTGTGTGTATATGATTCTTTAAATGTTAATTTTTTTTAATTAAGGAAAATAATCATTTGATTCTAGTAAACAATCAGATGATTGAAGAATTAAAGAATTTCTATCACTTTTTCCCTACTTTTTAACATTTTTCCAGTGCTGCAGAAAATGTGTGTGTGTGTGTGTGTGTGTGTGTGTGTGAAAATATTTGTTCAGGTATTTCAGTTTGACGAACATCATTGCGTTGAAGTTTATATATTTACAGGAAAATCCTGTCCGTTCACACAGGCCCCACTAATCAACCTTTGGACTCCCTGCTGCAGTAAACAGTTAGGAAATTCCTGTTTGACTTTAAACCAGCCCTCTATACCCCCAACATCCCCACCACTACGTGTGTGTGTCATCAGTGTATAAACAATTGCTTAGAACACTTACAGTGGCTTGCAAAAGTATTCGGCCCCCTTGAACTTTTCCACATTTTGTCACATTACAGCCACAAACATGAATCAATTTTATTGGAATTCCACGTGAAAGACCAATACAAAGTGGTGTACACGTGAGAAGTGGAACGAAAATCATACATGATTCCAAACATTTTTTACAAATAAATAACTGAAAAGTGGGGTGTGCGTAATTATTCAGCCCCCTGAGTCAATACTTTGTAGAAACACCTTTTGCTGCAATTCCAGCTGCCAGTCTTTTAGGGTATGTCTCTACCAGCTTTGCACATCTACAGACTGAAATCCTTGCCCATTCTTCTTTGCAAAACAGCTCCAGCTCAATCAGATTAGATGGACGGCGTTTATGAACAGCAGTTTTCAGATCTTGCCACAGATTCTCGATTGGATTTAGATCTGGACTTTGACTGGGCCATTCTAACACATGGATATGTTTTGTTTTAAACCATTCCATTGTTGCCCTGGCTTTATGTTTAGGGTCGTTGTCCTGCTGGAAGGTGAACCTCCGCCCCAGTCTCAAGTCTTTTGCAGACTCCAAGAGGTTTTCTTCCAAGATTGCCCTGTATTTGGCTCCATCCATCTTCCCATCAACTCTGACCAGCTTCCCTGTCCCTGCTGAAGAGAAGCACCCCCAGAGCATGATGCTGCCACCACCATATTTGACAGTGGGGATGGTGTGTTCAGAGTGATGTGCAGTGTTAGTTTTCTGCCACACATAGCGTTTTGCATTTTGGCCAAAAAGTTCCATTTTGGTCTCATCTGACCAGAGCACCTTCTTCCACATGTTTGCTGTGTCCCCCACATGGCTTGTGGCAAACTGCAAACGGGACTTCTTATGGTTTTCTGTTAACAATGGCTTTCTTCTTGCCACTCTTCCATAAAGGCCAACTTTGTGCAGTGCACGACTAATAGTTGTCCTATGGACAGATTCCCCCACCTGAGCTGTAGATCTCTGCAGCTCGTCCAGAGTCACCATGGGCCTCTTGGCTGCATTTCTGATCAGCGCTCTCCTTGTTCGGCCTGTGAGTTTAGGTGGACGGCCTTGTCTTGGTAGGTTTACAGTTGTGCCATACTCCTTCCATTTCTGAATGATCGCTTATACAGTGCTCCGTGGGATGTTCAAGGCTTGGGAAATCTTTTTGTAGCCTAAGCCTGCTTTAAATTTCTCAATAACTTTATCCCTGACCTGTCTGGTGTGTTCTTTGGACTTCATGGTGTTGTTGCTCCCAACATTCTCTTAGACAACCTCTGAGGCCATCACAGGGCAGTTGTGGAGCTGTTTTGCAAAGAAGAATGGGCAAGGATTTCAGTCTCTAGATGTGCAAAGCTGGTAGAGACATACCCTAAAAGACTGGCAGCTGGAATTGCAGCAAAAGGTGTTTCTACAAAGTATTGACTCAGGGGGCTGAATAATTACGCACGCCCCACTTTGCAGTTATTTATTTGTAAAAATTGTTTGGAATCATGTATGATTTTTGTTCCACTTCTCACGTGTACACCACTTTGTATTGGTCTTTCACGTGGAATTCCAATAAAATTGATTCATGTTTGTAGCTGTAATGTGACAAAATGTGGAAAAGTTCAAGGGGGCCAAATACTTTTGCAAGCCACTGTAAGTAGTTCTAGTGTACCAGCAAAACCTTTAACTAGTAGAAGTTAAACTGGAGCTGCAGTTTCATATTATTTGTAAAATGAAATCAATAATGAATAATTTGTTATTGTTTCAGAGCCGATAACATGTGGCATGGTCCCCATACTGCAGGGTGAAAAAAAGGAGGAGCATCTCAGAATCGTTGGAGGAACTGTATGTCCTAAAGGTGAATGCCCCTGGCAGGTAGGCCCAAGATAAAGGAAGAGTTCATCGGTTTAAATATGTCTGATTTATTATTAACTAAGCGTCCAGGGTAGCAGAGAGTCTCCTAACATAAAAGGGTATCAAATCTCTTAGATTCTATTGAAACCAGATTTTGGTTCTGAACAACAAATATTAATTTAGTTTTGTGTGTTTTATCCTTTTTGAAGGCTCAGACAAAATGTGCTCTTGTGTTGTGTGAAGGTATTGCTGATGTATAAAGGAAAAGGTTTCTGTGGAGGAGTGATTTATAAACCTACATGGATCATCACAGCTTCTCATTGCATGGAAGACATCGAGGTCCAGTTCCTGAAAGTCATTGCAGGTATGAATCTCACAGTTAAATATGCCGTCTGTTCAAGCAAGCATGACTTATGGAGAACAGGAGACTGTGACAGGTGTCTAAACCTCTTAAAATGATGACAACCCTAAAAAAATAGGAGGCTACCTGTCTATAAATCTTTTCATTATACAATGAAAATACACAAGCATACTTCAAATCACTGTTAATTAATCTCAATTTAACTTTGAATTGTGCTCAAAGGATTAAATCTGAGCCGCCTTGTATTTCTTTCTGTCAGGTGAGCATGACATTACGGTAAATGAAGGCACTGAGCAGCTCATCCAGGTGGCTGAGATTATCATGCATGAAAACTACGTATCAAGCACTGCCGACAATGATATCGCTCTCCTCCGCCTGGCATCTCCCATCATCTATACCCAGTATGCTGTCCCAGTCTGCCTACCCACATGGAATCTATCCACCCGTGTGCTCTGGATGATCCGGCTGCACACGGTGAGTGGCTGGGGGAGGCGGAGCGAAAATGGGCCTACTGCACAGATCCTTCGACGCCTGAAGGTGCCGCGAATCCGCACGCAGGACTGTGTCGATGAGAGTGGCGTAGTGCTCACTCAGAACATGTTCTGCGCCGGATATATTGAAGGTCGTCAGGACTCGTGTAAAGGTGACAGCGGTGGACCCCTGGTGACCCAGTATAAGACGACAACTTTCCTGCTGGGGATCGTCAGCTGGGGGAAGGGCTGCGCCCGACCGGGGAACTATGGCATCTACACCCGAGTGTCCAACTACCTTGAGTGGATCCACAACCGGACGGCAACACCAGATCAACCGAGGAACAGCAGCAAGACTTTGATGCACAACCTTACCACCTGAAAGACCCGATTAGCTTAGCTTAGCATAGCTCATATAACCAAATACTGTGTTTTCACTTTTCTGATTGACTGCTAAGGTTCTCATTAAAGACTTTGCAGAAAGCCTTTCACTTACAAATTTTGGTGGTTTGATTTCAATTGATCAGTTCTACATATTTAAGAAAATTCATCAAATCGTTAAAAACACAAAACATTCTTTTACAAATGTGATGTTTTACTGCTTTTCTCTGAACAGATGATAAAACAATGTATTGGATTTGTTTTAATTAAAATGAGCCTTGTGAATGCATTTTTCATTGCATTTTGTAGACAGAATGACAATTAACACTTAGAATTGCCATGTTGAGCTATTCACGATTTTAACCCTCCCCTTTCCCATCCTGCAGACACCTGCTAAGGCAGTGGTTCCCAAACTTTTTTTTGCTAGGTCCCCCTTTGTTTTTCAAGAAAAAATGTTTGCGCCTCCCCCCTTCTCGCGCGTGCACGGCGCACGCACACGCACAAACACATCCTCCAACCACACACACCCATATTTTGCTCCATTGCGGTTTCTTTCATACCTCAAACATTTAGTAAACAATTAAGCAAATACAAGTAATCTGCAATAAATTACAGGTAGTAATAAAATAAACTACTAACTCTTTTAGGCTACGTCCGCACCTACATGGGTATTTTTGAAAACGCAGCTGTTTTGTTAAAAGGTGTTTCCTATCACCGAAAACGGAGATTTTTTAAAACTCTTTTTTTTCCGTTTACAGAGGAATACAGAGTTTGTCACGCAACGTCAAAGGTATGTGCCTTTTTTCACGTCACGCTGTGCGCCACGTTATTGTTTACATGAGATGAATTGCAGAATGGGAGATAGAGACAAAATACTGTTAATCTGTCTATTTTGAGGTTTTACACGCTTACATATACACACGCAATTACTGTCCCTCCATTTAGTTGTTGTTTTTTCATGTGTAATAATATTCAACATCGCTATCAATACATTTTTCAAAAAATGCCTCTCTGTGCAAAATGGGTTTACAAACATAAACAACTGTGGGATACTGTTTGTCCGTGATTTGAAGAGCCCAGCGCGTGTTCCTGACACAGGGAAAACCAATTCTGCAGGGGAGACCTACCTTGACACTTGTGCAGGTGAAACCAAAGGGAAGATATGCTTCACCATATTTTCTAGACTTTGGCTTAGAATGAAGTTGGTTTGGAAACATTCAGCTATGCTTCATCTCCTGCTTTGCGTTTCTGTAGGCGCCCCGTGCTAGCAGTGTCCAAGCGTTTTGTCCCCCCCCGCTTTCATACCGTGTGTGAGATTCATGAACGTAGCCTTAATATGAATGACTTTAAAGAGGGAATGAGATATCCTCCTAGGTTTTATTTACCGACCATTAAAGCAAAGCACATGATCAGTGGGCGTGGACTATATAAATATTCCCTGACCCCTCATCTTGAAAACCCCCTGTTTTCTGGCAAACACTCTGAATCTGGTCAACATGCTGCTGAAGGGCTGCTGCATCATCTGGACTCTGCTGTGGGGCATCGCTGCTGCTGCAGGTTGGTGACTTTAGCGAAAATAACAATAAAAATAACCTCTATTAGGAGCAGTTTTACACATCTTCTAATTCCATCGAGACACCTGAAATGAAAAGCTTGACTTATGATAAAATCTGAACTGTGTGGGTGGTTGAAGAAATGTCACAGTCTGGCCTGTAATATCTTTTTATGTGTATTTTTTTGTGTTTTTAGAAAAATGCAAAGCAGATGTGTTTAATGTTTGTTTAACTGATTGACACAACACAACTGTTTTGCTGGTTTAGTTATTTTCATTTGAGGTTAAGCTTTTTCAATATTTACTGGTTCAATGATCCCTGTTGGCTCATTATTATTTCTTTCAAAAATGGAATACTTTATTATTAATTCTTACATATCGTGCTATAAAACTTATATTCTCACATATGCAAGTATGTAATTGTTCCTACATGACACTCCACTTTTTGTAAATGATTTTATTGAAAAAACCTTCAATCTTTGCAACCCGCCCTTCTCTGGGTTTTTGGGGCCCAGGTCTCCTCCATGTCTACGTCAAGTCCTGGGGGCGGAGCTTTGTCTCCCAACACCCACTATTAGACACGTACATGGAGAAACCTCATGAACACAAGCACGCTCACACACATGTGTAGATGCAAGTACCCACAGACACATTATCTTAGGTTGTTGCTGCCTCTAAAGATATCTTGTACTATTAGTACTGTGTGCTGTTTAGTAACATTGTCACTGTTATTTATGCATATGTTGGCTGCTGCTGTGGTTTCTCAGCCGTCTTTTATTTTTAGTGTTGAATCAGATTCTCAGGGTTCTTTCTGTCTCTATCCATCTTCTTCTCTTCTAGTTTTTTTTCCGTCTTCTTCTGTTAACTTTCTCCTCAGCTTTTTTCTTTTTTTCCCCTTTTCTATCCCCCAGTCCTGTCCCTTGTGGTTGTATTAACCCAAAATAAATTCTAATAAGATATGACTATCAAGTGGACCATTATCCCATAATGTTAATCAGCATGTCATTTTCTGGCCTTCTGCTAGAAGGATACAGGCTAAAATAATTTTGAATTTATAAAACATAAAAATTTAGAAACTAAATTATTCAGCCTCAGTGGACGCAGTGCAGCGAGTTTTTCTTTCCACCAAAGTAAATCAAATTTTCTTGCTTTCATTTAATCACTTTCATAAATCTGACATTATCATTCTAACTCTTCTGTAAGGTCGTGACCCCTGCCTAATCAACCCATGTCATAATAATGGGACATGCATTAATCTGGGAAATAGCCAAAAATGTCAGTGTCTCGATGGGTTTGAAGGACGATACTGTCAGACAGGTAAGAAATTATTTGGTTAAAATTAATTTTATATGAAGATTTACAGAAAATTGCTGAATTTAAACACATATACTTTTATTTCCCTGGTATTTATCCCTAAATAAAAGAAAGTTTAAAGCTTTAAACAAATGATTTTCTTTTCTCAGTCTTTGAAGATACCCTGAATTGCCTTTACCTAAATGGGCACTGTGAGCAGTTCTGTGATGGTTCAGGATCTAGACGTCGATGTTACTGTGCTGATGGATACGTGCTGGGAGACGATGGACGACAGTGTGTCCCCAACGGTAGAAATGTTGCAGGAATACCTCCATTAAGAGCTTTAACTTCATTATTTTTACCCTGATCACGATGTGAAATCCTTTATTGAGCAGCCATCAAATCCTTTTATAATAGATACATTTGACTGATATGATCAAAACTATTCGACCCCAAACTTAACGACTGTCAATTTAATCGTCTCATTTAAAGGTAGTCACATGATGTCTCATTACAGGAATGACTGATTGATTGCTTGAGTTTTGTAAACTTCTGAATTTCTTGGGGAAGACGTTAAGTTGATTATCAGTTACTTTACATCTCGGAGGATTAAGTAGTTGTGCGGTTGCATTTGTGGTACAGTGGAGTATCCATGTGGTCGGGTGGCACAAATGGGACAAAACCAGACTGCAGTGATTACTCCAAGGATGGTGGGGACTTACCACTGTCCCAAAGGACATTGTCCGTGGCAGGTAAGTCTTTAAAAAGAGCCCCATCTCCAGTGAAATGCACTAAGATACACAATGTTCCACTAGAATACATAAAGAGACACATACAGTATTGTGCAAAAGTTTTGTAGAAACAACACTGTCATAAAAGTGGTCACAAAATAACACAGTTTGATTGGCATGAAATAGTATTTCTCCACTAGCAAAGACCTATTAGCCAAATGATTTGACATACTTCAGCATGCTGTGCAGCGCATCAAACAATTTTGAGGAAAATTGCCAAATAATGGCCAAAAGGGGAAGTGTATTAAATCCAGTTCTTTGTATTCTTGAACGGCCAAGAAAGACTCAAGGCTCAAAGTGGTCTTTATTTAAAAAATGATCTTTAATTTTACATATTCCAGAATATGAAGACCAAGCACAGAGATGGCATCAGCTAGAGTCTCAAGCAGAAACAGGAAGCCAGGTTATTTATGTACTTCAAGACGTCACACCCACTTTAAGTTTCGATCAAACACTCTGCTTAGTTTCACTTTCTGTGTCTGATTTATTAATATGCCTGTGCACTAAAACTTCCTGTGCAGCTTGCAATAACTTACCCTTTCTGAGGTCTGTTGCCAGGGCAACCTGTCTGAACTTAGTTTCACTCTGTATTCTGCAAAAAGTTTCCTGTCAGCCTGCGACCTAGTTTTACACTGAAGTCTGGGCCTCTCATAAACAATCTAATTAGCACACATTATATATTTAAATCCCAACAGACCCCCTTTTCGTCTTTTTTAAAAGACGACATAAACCCTAATTTATCCCATTAAGTTTTACTTTCATGCGAGAATAATAGCTAGCATATAACAAAAGAAATCATTCCTAAAAATAAAATAAAACCTTTCCATTGCCCAAGCATTTAGGTCATCCGTCCCCTCAACAGGCTGCATGTTTTCAATGTTCCCTTATTATTTTGCATAATTACTTCTGTCCACAACAAATAAATCAAACCCATACATCCAGCTCTTAGGCTACAGCCACACGTTCCCGGCTATGTTTGAAAACGCAGATTTTTCTATGTGTTTGCACCTTTCGTCCACACGTAAATGGCGTTTTCGGTCACTGAAAACTGATATTTGTAAAAACGCCTGCCAGGGTGGATATTTTCGAAAATTCCGTTTTTGCATTTACGTGTGGACGAGGAAAACAGAGAAAACGCAACGTCAAAGGTGTGCGCCTTTTTTGACGTCACACTGTGCGCCACGTTATTGTTTCGGTGAAATGAATTTCTACAATACTGTTACTGTTAATTGTACTTTCTGCAGTGTTTAAATGCTCACATATACACACACAGTTACTGTCCCTCCACACATACGACTCGGTTCTGCTTCTAGGCCCCATCTTTGTTTACTATTTCCCGCCGAGGCTTCTAGACTTCTGATTGGCCAACATTTCTACACGGTTAGGAATATATCGCCACCTGTTGCTTTGGCATGTTCCTAGCAGCGTTTCCCTTCACTTCTGCGTTTACGTGTGGACGGGATTATTTTTTCAAATCAAAATTTATTTATATAGCACATATTAAAACAACAGTGTTGACCATAGTGCTTCACAGTCAGTAAAAGCATGAGACAATTAAAACAAACAATAAAAGAGGACAACAAACAATAGGTAACAACACAGCAAGCTAGACCAGCCAACTAGTCAGAATCAAAAGCCAAAGTAAAAAGATAAGTTTTAAGACGTGATTTAAAAGACTGGATAGACTCGGCAGTACGAATATGAACAGGGAGGTTATTATTAGTCTTGGTGCCACGGATGCAAAGGCCCGGTCACCTCTCGACTTCATTCGAAACCTAGGTTGTGCTAGGAGTCTGTGATTGGACGATCTAAGTGCTCTGTTGGGATTGTATAAGTGGAGTAGTTCAGAAAGATAGCTGGGCGCTAAATTATTCAGAATTTTAAAAGTGAACAAAAGATTTTTTTAAACGAAAACCTCAGTTTTCAAAAATACCCGTGTACGTGTGGACGTAGCCTTAGACAGCACCTCACGTTTGCGCTGGGCTGTGAACTGTGCTCCCTTAAGTATTACCCCCTTTTTTACCCAGAATCCCAATTTAAGCCCACTTCTAACTTCCCTCAGTGCTCACTGTAAACTCCAAACAGATACAATTAGCTTTTTCTGGTAAAAGGTCCTAGATTATTTTGTCAATCTTTGGAAACATCCTCTATAGAGTTAACCCCTTTCCTTTTTAACCTCAGAGGGAGTGTTCGCCCAGGGCGCCAAACAAGCTAGGACCGCTACTGCCTGTGGTCGCTGTGGTCCTGAAATCTCCTGTAAAGGAAACAAAACACCTTTCCCTGCTACGCCTCCATAACCTATTATGTTCATCAATTGTTCTCTTAATTCTTCAAAACTTGGTTCAACCTATCATGTTCGGGACTCTCTCATCAAAAGGATTAACCTAATTATGTGTATAAGCGTGTTAACATTTATCCATCGGCACTCAAGGTCATCCCTACAATATATCAGTTCAGTCAGTCACGCTGAACGACGTTTTTGACCTTCACTTGACAAAAAACTAAACCTCATCAAAAAAAAATCTACAGCTGATGAAGGGTATCATATCCCCAAAACTTAAGAAATAGGAAAATTTAAAAAAAAAAAAGAGCTGACACAGGAGATGATGACTGAAGCTTCATCAGAAATGGTCTCAGTGGAAGGGTGCCTGTCAGAGGTATATGGCAAATTACACAAGAACTGGACTGAAAAACAGGGAGATTTGTATGTTTTTTATCTCTTTATTCAGGCTCTTCTGACTGAAAATCACATGTTCTCCTGCGGTGCCATCATCTTGTCAGATCGATGGATTTTAACTGCAGCTCACTGTGTTTATCAAAAACCTAGCACCATGCTCCACATCACTGTTGGTAAGACAATTAGAAAAATGCTAAATTCAAATTCTGGCTTCTAGTCTGGCCTCTCTTACTTCCTTCAGTCACAAAACATTCACCAGGTCATTGTTGAATCATTTTAGGGTTACAGATAGCATTTTATTTAATGTCCATACCGCTTTATAGGCTTTTTTTTTTTTTTACCTGTTTGAAGCATTATATGCAATGTAAAATATTTGATTTACTTTGAAAGGTGTCATTTTCTAGTTTCTGAAAATATATCTAACAGTATATGGGTTTTGCTAACATAGTGGATATTGTGAGTCAACTGTATGTCATGTATGTTAGGTCAACTTAATTGTTGTTCAAGTTTGAAGTTTAATTTAAAAGTAATGTCGCTTTCAAGGTGAGCATGACATAAGGGAAGATGAAAAAACAGAACAGCGGCGGCGGGTGCTCAAAGTTGTGTGCCATGAAGACTACAACGTGACTAGCTCTGACAGCGACCTGGCTTTGTTGAAGCTTCACCGCCCAGTAAAACTGGGCCGCCATGTTGTGCCCATCTGCCTTCCTGCCCGCAACAGCACCTTCACCCAGACACTGGAAACCGTCCGCAACTCAACTGTGTCTGGTTGGGGTCGTCTGGCACAGTTTGGCTCCACCTCAAGATACCTGCAGCGTCTGCAGCTGCCGAGGGTCCCGGTGCAGGAGTGCCGCCTCCACTCCGGGCTCAACATCACCAAGAACATGATTTGTGCTGGCTTCAAGCGTGGTGGCCCAGATGCTTGCGGGGTAACGGCGGGGGCCCACTGGTGACACAATACAAGAAAACCTGGTTCCTTACAGGTGTGGTGAGCTGGGGGAAAGGGTGTGGCCAAGAAAACATGTACGGCGTCTACACGAAGGTCACCAACTTCCTGGACTGGATTGAGAATGTCATGGCAACTGGCTGAAATGTGTTTTAGTCACTGTGTCAAAGCAGTTCAAGAGTTAAACAGAGTAAGAATCCAGTATTAGAAACATTAGTTCAGTAATTATTGTCAAGGAGACACAAATGTATAAAAATAATATTCATTTTCTGATGCTGTGCTCAAATAGCTTTAACTTCCACACCTTCATGTGCCTAAAAAAATGCCAGAGATTTAGTTTCAGAAGCTTTGTGAACAAAAAAAGAATTTTTGACTGTCAGCTGGAGGAACTTCATCACAATAAAGTTGGTCCTGAACAAAATCCAAAGTTTTGCAAAAGTCAGCAAATTAAAAAATTATTTGTTTTTCAAGTAAATTAATGTATTTATAGATATAAATTAATCTGCTAGAAACTTTGAAGTTTTCTATAGTGATGGTAAATGTAAACCAACAATCAGTTTAATCTAAAAGATGCAAAGACATCAGTTTACTCTGCATGTTGAAATATTGTTTTTGACAATAAAGATGAAGTTCAGTGTTTTTCTTTTCTTTTCATCCCCCTCACTCACTTTTTTTTCCAGCCATTTTGTTGTAGACGTGCTTCTGTTCTTAGGAGCAGTGGGCCTCATTTAGTAGCAGTGGGTCCTTCATACACACAAATCAGTGAATTATCAATATTTTTGTGACTGAATTTGTTCGTTCTTTATTAACAAATTTGAAATTGCCTCAGACTGTGTGTAGAAACAAATCAACCACTGTTCCAGATGTGTTGTAGTATGTTCAGGTGAAACTTTGTGAATCCAGACATGTGCTGCCATGTGAGGCTTACTCCTGGCAGCCCTACCAAACAAACCATACTTGTTAAGTCTTTTGATAACTGTACTCTCATGAACAGTTATCAAAAGATAACTGTTCATGACCAACACTTTATCACCAGTGTTGGTCAAGTTACTTGAAAAAAGTAATCAGTAACTAATTACTGATTACTTCCCCCCAAAGTAATCCCATTACTTTACTGATTACTTATTTTCAAAAGTAATTAATTACTTAGTTAGTTTTTATAAACATGATTTACAACCTGAATAGGTAATAAAGCGATAGATCATTCAGCCCAATTCTACTTTTTCTGCATAATCCATCATACAAAATGTAATCAAATGGAAAAGTCTCTTTTTAAAACTTGTTTTATTAGTTTTAATATTTTAACTTTATGCATCAAGCAAAAATTTAATTATATGCAACATTTTCTGACTGGAAGAAATTTGTTTAACATTTAAACCTATTTTCTGCACATTCCAGCACATAAAATAAAATATGTTTTTGTGTTTACACTCACTCTTTCAAATAGATGCAAGTAAAACACAGCAGAAAATAAATAAAGTCAAAGGCTGGTTGCTCTATTTTCACCTGTAAAGCAGGACTGGGGTAGGCGGAGGTTTGCCCTGGTGCAGGTGTGCTGCAGCGGTCAGTTGAAGACTCCGCAAGTTTCTCTGTGAATTTCCCATTACAGTCGTAGTACACTCGGTGCTTGCTTGGAAGTTTAGGGGTTTTTTTCACTGTAAAAAGAAGTTTTCTTCCCACGCACAACGGACGCTAATGTTTTTGTCACTTTTTATGGAATCAAACTCAAAGTAAGGTCAGTACTTCCACGCTTTAAACGCTGCATGCTCATACTCTCTCCCGCACTCGATATATTATCCATTGTTGATCTGCACACAGCTGTGGCCACGAACGTCGCACTCGCTTACGTCACTGTCATGAGACATTCCCGCAAAAAAATCACGGTTTTAGTAACGCAGTAACACAGCGTGCTTACGGGATAGTAACAGTAATCTAATTACCTTTTTTGCAATAGTAATCCATTACTTTACTCGTTACTTGAAAAAAGTAATCGGATTACTGCCCATCTCTGGTCTTCATCATCATCATCATCGTCTTCAGCTTTCACAGCTGCCAGCTGGCTTCAGGTGAGCTAACTCCACGTTTACACGTATCAATCACTGATTGATTGATTAGTTAGCTCAGGGATTAAGCAGTGACATGGAGGTGAAGCCACTTCATCATAGGTCTGTTTTTGTCGTGAGAGGGACGAGGATGACCATCATTTTGAGCTGATATTAACATGTCAACAGTGACATCTGATGCATAGTGGAGTATGAAACAGCAGAGGCTTCTCAGAGTCAAATAAAAACACTGATTGTAAGGTGGACTGTATATGCTTAAAAACAAGTGTGTTTAGAAACACAAGGTTTCATTTGGCCCCCACCCCCCCAAAAAAGGGGGGCCAAAAAGTTTAAGTCATCTGTACAATCAACCAATCAATACATAAATAAGTGAGTAAGTAAGTATTATATTATAATTATATTATATAATTATGATATTATAATTATAATTATAAAAATGGAAATTAATCACAGGAAACCAAAACTATCATGGAAAAATTGCAAACATTTATCGTTATGAGACTGGATGTGGGTAAAAATAAACAACCACAGTGATTATTTAATCAGTTTTTAACAAATTATTATTTGACAACTAAGATAATAATCAGTGAATATTTTTTTAAAAAAAAGCATCATCATTTGCTGCTTCTTATTTCTTACATGTAGCACTTTATTACAGTAAAGTGAGATTTTTACTCTATGGTTTGTTTTAGTAATTTCTAATGTGTTAGGTTTTATAAATGATTTAACAATTTAATGTTTAACATTTATTTGTCATATCAGTATATTTTTGTTTATGTTATTCATCTATGTTCAGCTGTCTATAGATTTGTTTTATTTTTTTAAATAATTATTTATAAAAACCATCAAACTTGCTAAGAACCACAAATGCAAATTAGACTTTATGGTTACGTCATATTTACGTTGTTAATTAAGGTGCTCATGGTAATTAAAATATATTGTCCCGTATAAATAAACATACGCATGTCAGAGATATGGAAACCAAGCAGTTTATTTTAATAACATAACATACGTCATTAGTGACTTTACAAAGGCTTAAGATGAATTTTGATCAGAATCAAATTTAAAAACAATCCATGCAGTAGACATGTAGAGATTTCAGTCTTGTAGGATATTTACAATATAAACAATACAATATTATATATATTATATTGTATCTATATTATATATATTAAAATTTACAATATAAAGCACCTTGAGGTAACTCTTGTTGTGATTTGGCGCTATATGAATAAAACTGAATTGAATTGGATGACCAACTCTGATTGAGACAGAACTATTCTGATGAACTCTCCCCTTCTTCAAATGTTGGGCAGTCTTTCTGGATAAAGATCGAGCCAATGGCGTTCTGGTTCGGACTCGGAGGTACAACTCAGGCTGGTTTGAGGAGCTGCAGATGGGAGACCTGAAGAGGGAGTGTATAGAGGAGAAGTGCACGTACGAGGAGGCCAGGGAGGTGTTTGAGCACACCGAGCTCACGGTACAATCAAATTAAATTTTCACTTCACTGAACATGTTTTCTACAAAAGGGTTTTACATAGGGCTGCACGATTAATCGTTAAAAAATCGCGATCTCGATTCATACTTATGTGCGATCTCATTTCCAAATGACAACGATTTAAAAAAAAAAAAAAAAAGACGACGACGATTGTACCGCATTTTGATCCGGGATGTAATCTGCATGAAAAC
Source organism: Oreochromis niloticus (assembly GCF_001858045.2). Lineage (NCBI taxonomy): Eukaryota > Metazoa > Chordata > Actinopteri > Cichliformes > Cichlidae > Oreochromis > Oreochromis niloticus. The sequence continues at coordinate 26,129,409 of NC_031986.2, forward strand.
AAGCGCTCCCTCTTCCTGCTCAACAAATGACAAGGGCGGAGCCTTATAGTGATACAGAAGCTGTGCCGTGATGCTCAAATTGGCAGGGAAAAAACAACGGAGAACACGTCAGGGATGACGAGAAAGTGACAGGAGAAAATTCGTCCCGGTCAACCACCCAAACATCAATAACGGGAACCTTATACAGCGCTTCCCTATACACGTCGAACTCCCGCAGGCACAAAGAAATTACGGAGGCTATTACTTATCACCTGACCAAAGGTATATCAACACTGTGCAAAACGAGGGATTTAGGAAAATGATCAACACCCTAGACAAACGCTACACAGTGCCGTCCCGCAACTATTTTTCTATTGTTGCACTATCTGCTCTATACACGCAGTGTCGAGCAACGGTGGAGACAGAATTACAAGCAGTACAACATTTTGCGGCAACGACAAAATCTGAGACATTTATTGTTTTTATGTTCATTTATTGTTTTTATGTTAAGTTTCAACTGTTACGAAGTTGATGTGCAGTTAATAAGTGCAATAAATATTTATATTGGAAAAGAAAATCGTGAGAGAATCGTGATCTCAATTCTAAGCAAAAAAATCGTGATTCTCATTTTATGCAAAATCGTGCAGCCCTAGTTTTACATGACAGGAGAAAAGAGCAGGTAGAAAAAAAACTGTATTGGGATTTGACATGTGTGAACTAAGAATAGATTTAAATTACTGATACTTAAATTAAATACTGTTAAATACTGAAGCCATGTTATTCCAGTAAATTACTGACTAGTTTTAAGACATTTGATTCACGTAAAACATTCAAATTGATAGCAATTCATAATTAGCAACACAAACAGAGGCAAATACATGGCCACATGAACTCATGAGGTGAAAATCTGCTTTATACTAACTTTCCAACATCCTTGGGATGCTTCCAATGCTTAAACATTGAGGACAAGCTTATCATAGTCATTTGTAGGAATAGAGAGGGTATTATTCAATTTCTCACTTACATAAACAAAACTTAATGTTGTTACTAATGTTGGCTTTCAGTTATAACTTGAGGGAAGAAGCCATCCCACTGGCTGTTAGGGGGCAGTGATTTATAGTTTGTGAAATGTTCCAGAAATACTTAAGAAACTATGTTCATGTCAAAGCTTTGCAGTTGGTTTGAACCCGGTTTTTGAATAAAATCCCCAGTTTAGTTTTTTGGGAATACCTGTAAGCCTCAACCAATCAGATAACCAAGAACATTTTAGGTCAGGGCCAAAGGAATCTTATAAAACACTACATAATCACAAACTGGCTAAAAGACATTCATAACAACCACACAGACACTCAGGCTTACCACAAACAAACAGAAGCTGTCCAAAGAGAGACAAACATAACACAGAGACTAAAGCACTACACAAAGATGAAACACAAATGCAAGCAGATGCAGATCAACTCTAAGCAAATGACACACAACAAAGCTATAGAGAAGTTAATGTGATGCTAAACATCTGCAGGATTCACAGCTGAAGTGTTTTTCTTGTGGATTTGTTGCATTTTCCATATCTTTGTTGGAGACCCGATGTTTCTGTCTGATAACTGGTTTATTTTTTTTACATTGCTGTAATTGTTGTCTCCTCAGAATGAGTTCTGGAAAACGTACAATGGTAAGCAATTTCCCATGTTAAAAGTAGCTGGAATAAAATGTTTTTTTAGCGCAGCACCTCATACATCTTGGAGACCAATTTTATGTCCCACTTTCAGAAACTCCAGCAAGTCAACTTGTGAATTGTCTTTAGATTTAATACATTTAACGTAAAATATAAACTATAATGTAGATTTTAAGAGCAGTATACCCAAATAGAGATCATCAATAACACCATGCAATATGATACAGTCATATCAAATCATTGTGTTCTGTGTTGTCTTATAGTACCAAACCCCTGTATCTCCAATCCCTGTCAGAATGGAGGCAGTTGCTCCACTCATGCTTCATCCTACATCTGCTTTTGTCTGCCAGAGTTCCATGGAGTCAACTGTGAGCTTGGTGAGCAAAGAATATGAACTTTTCAAACTATTTTTCACATCACTTGGTTGCTGTAATGTGAAGTATTTTCTATTTAAATTAGCTTAGCTAGCAGTTTGCCTTCATGAAAATTAAACTATAAACTTCACTCAGTTAATAACAGTAAAACATCATGTTTATGTTTACAGAAGGGAATTTAATTTTGTTAGACAGAAAAAAGAAACACTCATGTATAAAGGCACAAAATCTCACAATCTCAGCAAAATAAAATTACATTCACAATTCATGATGGTGAAAAACTGTGATTATATAAATTATTTAAGTGATATATAAAAATAATATTTTTGCATTCACAATTTGACTTAATCGTATGCTGAATAAAATTAAAGTATATGACTTACAAAGTTGTTATCGAACAATAGTCAAAGTTTTTGGCTTATTTTTAAGCTATATGTAATTTTTAACATGTACTTTATCAAAATTAATTATTCCCCCCGCCAGTTTATGAAAAAGTACATGAAAAGTAATTGAAATAATCGTTATTTGCTTTTTATATAATTTAATTTCTTTTTACTTTTTTTGCGATTAAATGAACAAATGACATATTTTAATTATGAACATTTCTTTAGAGGTGAAAGCTGAGATCGATACCTCCTGGGTGGAGAACGGAGAATGTGAGCACTTCTGTGAAGAAGACGAGCTCCAAAAAAACGGAACTGCTCGTGTGCAGACGGCTACTTTCTCCATGTTGATGGACGGAGTCACTTTTTCCCTACTTTTTAACATTTTTCAGTGCTGCAGAAAATACGTGTGTGTGTGTGTGTGTGTGTCTGCAAAAATATGTGTTCAGGTATTTCAGTTTGACGAACATCATAGCGCTTAACTTTATGTATTTTCAAGAAAATCCTGTCCGTTCACACAGGCCCCACTAATCAACCTTTGGACTCACTGCTGCACTGAACAGTTAGGAAATTCCTGTTTTACTTTAAACCAGCCCTCTATACCCCCAACATCCCCACCACCACATGTATGTGTCATCAGTGTATAAACAATTGCTTAGAACACTTATAAGGTATTTTTGTAACTGGAGAATAAAAGTAGTTCTAGTGCACCAGTAAAACCTTTAACTAGTAAACTGAGTTAAAATGCATCATACATATTCTGTTAAACTGGAGCTGCAGTTTCATATTATTTGTAAAATGAAATTAATAATGTTGAATTTGTTATTGTTTCAGAGCCAATAGCATGTGGCATGGTCCCCATACTGCGGGGTGAAAAAAAGGAGGAGCATCTCAGAATCGTTGGAGGAACTGTATGTCCTAAAGGTGAATGCCCCTGGCAGGTAGGCCCAAGATAAAGGAAGAGTTCATCGGTTTAAATATGTCTGATTTATTATTAACTAAGAGTACAGGGTAGAAGAGAGTCTCCTAACATAAAAGCGTATCTAATCTCTTAGATTCTATCGAAACCAGATTTTGGTAGGAATTTCAGACTCTGCAAAAATAAATATCAATTTAGTTTTTTGTGTTTTATCCTTTTTGAAGGATGACTTATGGAGAACAGGAGACTGTGACAGGTGTCTAAACCTCTTAAAATGATGACAACCCTAAAAAAAAAAATAGGAGGCTACCTGTCTATAAATCTTTTCATTAGACAATGAAAATACACAAGCATACTTCAAATCACTGTTAATTATTCTGCTCAAAGGATTAAATCTGAGCCGCCTTGTATTTCTTTCTGTCAGGTGAGCACGACATTACGGTTAATGAAGGCACTGAGCAGCTCATCCAGGTGGCTCAGATTATCATGCATGAAAACTACGTATCAAGCACTGCCGACAATGATATCGCTCTCCTCCGCCTGGCATCTCCCATCATCTATACCCAGTACGCTGTCCCAGTCTGCCTACCCACATGGAATCTATCCACCCGAGTGCTTTGGATGATCCGGCTGCACACGGTGAGTGGCTGGGGGAGGCGGAGCGAAAATGGGCCTACCGCACAGATCCTTCAACACCTGAAGGTGCCGCGAATCCGCACACAGGACTGTGTCGATGAGAGTGGCGTAGTGCTCACTCAGAACATGTTCTGTGCCGGATATATTGAGGGTCGTCAGGACTCTTGTAAAGGTGACAGCGGTGGACCCCTGGTGACCCAGTATAAGACGACAACTTTCCTGCTGGGGATCGTCAGCTGGGGGAAGGGCTGCACCCGACCGGGGAACTATGGCATCTACACCCGAGTGTCCAACTACCTTGAGTGGATCCACAACCGGACGGCAACACCAGATCAACCAAGGAACAGCAGCAAGACTTTGATGCACAACCTTACCACCTGAAAGACCCGATTAGCTTAGCTTAGCATAGCTCATATAACCAAATACTGTGTTTTCACTCTTCTGATTGACTGCTAAGCTTCTCATTAAAAACTTTGCAGAAAGTATTACGCTTACAAATTTTGGTGGTTTGATTTCAATTGATCAGTTCTGCATATATTTAAGAAAATTCATCAAATCTTTAAAAACACGAAACATTCATTCTTTTACAAATGTGATGTTTTGCTACTTTTTTCAGAACAGATGATAGAACAATGTATTGGATTTTTCTTAATTAAAATGAGCCATGTGAATGCATTTTTCATTGCATTTTGTAGACAGGAAGACAAACTTAACACTAAGAATTACCATGTTAAGCTATTTACAATTTTAACCCTCCCCTTTCCCATCCTGCAGACACCTGCTAGGGTAACCATTGTTAGACTTTGTTCAGATAAATAATTTCAATCATATTTCCGGCCTGCTTCCAGAACAAAATGATTGGGTGTGTGTCAGCAGTTAGTGAGTTTACTCTCTGCCTATCAGTGTTGGGCACACTTTGAAAAATTAATTAATTATAGTTACTAGTTACTTCTTCAAAAAAGTAATTGAGTTAGTAACTGAGTTACAGTATTCTAAAAGTAATTAATTACTTGAAAAGTAACTATTGCGTTACTTTAAAAAATTGTTTAACCCTCTGGGGTCCAGGGTATAATTGCCCATTTTTAACTACTTTTGATTTTCCCTCCATGTTTCACCTTTAAAAACTATTTACTTTGCCTTGTTTGGTATCATTCCTTTCAGCACAACCTCACGTGTCTGAATTTACAGTTATGTTTTCATTTTGACATACTGTATTAACACAATTGATCTGAAATCAGACAAAAACCATAAAATCAGAGTAGAAAAAGCTATATTTTTACTGTAACAACCACAAACATGTTTAATGAATCATATTTCTTAACTTTAAATGGAAATATAAATTGTCAATTTTAAAATCCTATGCACAAGTTTTACAAACAACAAAGTTATTTGCATCCATTTACCTTTTACCTTGATTTTTAAAATAACCATTTCAAACTATTTACAGAACAATCAGCTGTTCTGCATTCAATAAGATGACACACAAATTATTTGTGCCACTCCAAAAAAATAATTTCTGTCCACTATAAAGGAAAACATCACAGCCTGATACCTGCAGGTCTGACAGCAGCAGGTGTATCACTCCTTTTTCTACCTGGAGACAGCAGTCGCCTCATTGTTCTGACACACAACACAACACTACACACTAACTACACAAGACAACACATTAACTACACACTCCAAACACGCTAAACGTCACAAATCTCACATCTCAAAACTCGCTCTCCCTCTTTTTCTGCTCTCTCTCTCTCTCTCACGCCGTTGCTCCTAAAACTTCCCCTGTTTTGTTTTGTTTGTTTGTTTTTGTCATAAGTAGAGAGTGCTTGCTAGCGCTGTCCTTAGACGTTAAACGTGACGAAATGATTGAGGAAAAAACGCTGCGTATATATTGTTTATCATGACTCTGGTTTTACATGGCCTATCAACACAATTTAAAAACTGGTATATATCACCATGTGATTGGCTTACCACGACTACTTTATTTTTCCTCAGTCAAACAGCAGTACTCATGCGATTGTTTTGCCCCCTTAGCTCCACGGGTATTTTTGAAAACAGAGATTTTCAAAAAATAATCCCGTCCACATGTAAATGCAGAAATGAAGGAAAACGCTGCTAGGAACATGCCAAAGCAACAGGTGCCGATATATTCCTAAAGGTGTAGAAATGTTGGCCAATCAGAAGTCTAGAAGCCTCGGTGGGAAATAGTAAACAAAGATGGGGCGTTTAAACACTGCAGAGAGTACAATTAACAGTAACAGTATTGTAGAAATTCATTTCACCGAAACAAAACGTGGTACAGTGTGACGTCAAAAAAGGCGCTGCATTCTCTCCGTTTTCCTCATCCCCGTAAATGCAAAAACGGAGTTTTCGAAAATATCCACCCTGACAGGCATTTTTAGAAATCTCCGTTTTCAGTGACCGAAAACCGTTTACGTGTGGACGAAAGGTGCAAACGCATAGAAAGATCTCCGTTTTCAAAAATACCCGGTACGTGTGGACGTAGCCTGAGTTTTTATGTGTTTTGGAGTTTGTGTTTTGAAGTTTGTACGTGCTGCTTTGTCTCTAGTCACAGTTCAACTTTTAACTATTTAAATTTTCAGCTTTTTCCTTTTAAACAAATTTAAGATGAAACAACACAAAACACTGCAAACCACAACACAATTAAATATAAATTCAAATATGAAAAAGAAGATGCATATTCTCTGTCATATGGACCTGCATGAATAAACTTTCTGAATCCTTTATCATCTGCAACTGAAAATAGTTGTGGATGATTACTATACCTTTCTAATGTGACGTTGTTGTCCCTGGCTCTCTTTCTCTCTCTCTCCCTCCCGCTCTGTTCCTGTGCTACTGAGACTGTAACTACCGCCCCTCCCCCCTCTGCCCAGCGCAAAGCACAAGGCTCGCCTGCGGATTGAAGCGGGAAAAAAAGTGCGAGAGAGAGGGTGAGAGAAAGAAGAAAAAAAAAACCCACGGCTCGCGATAAGGTGCCGGTGTTGTGCCAAAGTAGTTACCCCCGTCAAAAATTGTTTCCCCATCCACGAGAGCGCGCAAAGTAGGAGGAGCCACTTGCCCAGCTCCGTTCTGTACGCTACTTGTCACTGATCTGCAGTCGACGCAATAAAGAGTAAAAGCTGGAAAACGGCAGGCTCGATTAATTTAATATTAGTTTCGTGACATTGTAATGTGCCGTGTGGAAGACAATTTACATTAAACTGTACACTGAAATAACCTGCTGGGAATACTTTGTCTAGAAAAATACTTTGATACTATAATACTGTAAAACCAGACGCGATCATGGAAACACGTCGCTCTCCGGTGAATTTACACTCGGTTTACATTTTGTAGCGAAGCTATCACAAAGGGTATATTTGCAAAATAAGTCACAGTATAACCAATAAGTACAGTAACTTTGGAGAGGATTTCTTCTTCACAGCAAAAGTTATGGAGGGGTACAAAATTTATCAGGCTGTGTGGCCTCGGCTGCCAAAATGTGTGCCCCCCCTATCTTTAATCCATATTGGCTTTGCTATCACAAAGGGTATATTTGCAAAATAAGTCACAGTATAACCAATAAGTACAGTAACTTTGGAGAGGATTTCTCCTTCACAGCAAAAGTTATGGAGGGATACAAAATTTATCAGGCTGTGTGGCCTCGGCTGCCAAAATGTGTGCCCCCCCTATCTTTAATCCATATTGGCTTTGCTATCACAAAGGGTATATTTGCAAAATAAGTCACAGTATAACCAATAAGTACAGTAACTTTGGAGAGGATTTCTTCTTCACAGCAAAAGTTATGGAGGGGTACAAAATTTATCAGGCTGTGTGGCCTCGGCTGCCAAAATGTGTGCCCCCCCTATCTTTAATCCATATTGGCTTTGCTATCACAAAGGGTATATTTGCAAAATAAGTCACAGTATAACCAATAAGTACAGTAACTTTGGAGACGATTTCTCCTTCACAGCAAAAGTTATGGAGGGGTACAAAATTTATCAGGCTGTGTGGCCTCGGCTGCCAAAATGTGTGCCCCCCCTATCTTTAATCCATATTGGCTTTGCTATCACAAAGGGTATATTTGCAAAATAAGTCACAGTATAACCAATAAGTACAGTAACTTTGGAGAGGATTTCTCCTTCACAGCAAAAGTTATGGAGGGATACAAAATTTATCAGGCTGTGTGGCCTCGGCTGCCAAAATGTGTGCCCCCCCATCAATAATGCACATTGGCAGAGTTTTTCTTTGTAAATAAATAAAATTTAAAACAACATTTAAATATATATATATCGTCTTTGTAAGTCACAGGGCTTTTCAAAATTTTGCAAGTTAGTTTTGGCCAACCTTTCGTAGGCCTACTTGACTCCGACATTGTCAAATTTTTCCAAAATCTCTGGTCACGTGGGTTTTCCTCATCAATTATGCAAATTAGCTCACGTTGTGCGCACGAACCGAAAAACAGAGTGGCTCTGAACTAACTAGAAGATTACTTTACAATTTGTTTTCGAAAATAACAAACACCACAAGAGAATGGAACCAGACGAGTACAAGATTTTGGTTGCATATAAACTGAAAGGCGAGTATCCAGCGCTTTTCACGAAGAAAGAGAAGTTTCTTCTCCGAAGAAAAGCTGCTATTTACGACATTGAAGGTAATAACAGCAACTTCGTAGCGTTTATAAATGTCATCAATACATATATATTAACACATATACAAAGGCATAATGTGTAGTCTTAATTTGCACTAACCGATTTAATTAGCTTGACCTTTCTTTGACCTAGTTAACCCCGGTTAATAGGCACATGGGCGTTTATTAAAGTAAAAGTTTTAAGGTTTGCTATTAAGAAGACAGCGTTAACTAAGAACTGTTTTTGTCCTTTTATAGCTTAACTACAATATATTACGTCGTAATTACTTTTGGAGTGGTATGTGCCACACCCTTTTACGCAGGTGTACCCACTGTTATGTCTTTATGTCTTTAAATTACATATGTGGAAAATTACGGACAGCAGGAAATTTGGAATTAAACTACTTTGAATTGATATTTGTACAAAAGATAACTCCATGATATCTGAAGGCCATTAGTTATAATGACTTTACACATCCATCACTTTGTTTAGTATCACTAATACAGTCTTGTGAGTGGCATAATCTTTTTGGCTTCTGAAGTAGTCATACTGTCATAACTATAGAGAACCAGTCCAATAGTCACCCCCAAATTATATCACATACATAATTGATTCATTACATTGAAGATGTATTGTCATGACTTTTACCACATATAGACCTGTCATGGTTTAAACAGCTATAATAAACTTTTCTATTTTCTTGTTTATGTTTAGGGGAGCAGCTGTTTTACTGGCGCTACAAAGGCACAGACAAAACCATAAAGACAACGGTAGTCTGTGGGGCTGATGAGGCAAACACAATTTTTTCAGATTTTCATGCCAGTCCTACTGGGGCCCATTGCGGGCAAACAAAAACAAGAGAAGCCATTTCAAAGCGGTTCTACTGGCCAGGGATGTCAGTGGACATCAATAATTGGGTGGGTACTCCAAAACAAACTCTATGTAATTCGACTACAGCTAATTTATTTTAAGAGGAACACAGCAATGTTTCTGTATCTCTCATAATAAGTTATGTAAACCTTGATCATCAACTCTTGTGTTTCTTATTGAATTGCTTTTATTTTTGATTAGGTTTCCCAATGTGCACTTTGCCAGGCAAGTGCTGCAACAATTAAAAAACCAGCGGAATACATTCCGATAAAGGTTAGTCATCGACCACAGCAAATAATCACATTTAATCACACAATGTTTTCATTGCTTAGAAACCTACTGATTATATACTTGAAAAAATTATAACAGTAGACTAGCATTCTGTGTAATTTCAGTATTATTAACTTAACTATGATTTTGTTTTTAAGGTCTCTCAGCCATTTGAACTGGTTGGGATGGACCTTATTGGAAAACTTACTGAAACCAACAATGGACATCAATACATATGTGTTTTTATTGATTATTTTACAAAATGGCCACAAGCATACCCTTTAAAGTCAAAATCAGCCGGGGAAGTGACAAACTGTCTCATAAAATTTGTCCACCAGTTCGAAGCCCCCAAAAGGATTCTTACTGACCAAGGCAAAGAATTTGTCAATTCTGTAAGTACTTTAGTCTTTGGCAAAAATATGTGAACTCATATTTGAATAATTTTTTGAAAATGGTTAATTTTCTGGTCTTTATAAATCTGTTTTTGAGATATTAGTATGACAGCTGTTTATTTAAATTCTTATTGTAATGTGCTTATAGTCAGTGTATATAACTTTCTTTTGCAGCTCAACAAAAGGGTTTGCGGATTGTTAAAAATTAAAAGAAGCCTCTGCTCCCCCTATCACCCACAAACAAATGGGCTGGTGGAGAAAATGAATGGCACCATCCAGAGGTAAATTCTTGGAGTACATGTTATACATTTATGGGGGTTCCCTTCAACCAAAACATGAATGCATGACATTAAACTATTAAAAAATGTAAATGATCTTTCATATGAATGTCTTCTATGTGCTTTCATTGTCAGAGCCCTGTGTAAAGTCGTTGGCGACCAACCAGAAATGTGGGATGAGTATCTGGATGCTGTAATGTTTGGACTCAGAACTAAAAAACAAGTGACCACCAAATACTCACCTTATTACCTAATGTTTGGCAGAGAGGCTCGCTATCCTTCCGAAATCCCAGAAGAGTTCATGGTATGTCTTTCTGTCTGTGACAAACTACACGGAAATCCCACACAACGAAACTTTTTTTAGTTTTTGAGGCACAGGCAGATCAGTTTCAATGGATGCTATGTCACCGCCATAAAAGCACTACACCACTGAATATTTTTATGGATTGTTCAAACCCTCAATAACAGTTTTCTTCATGTCCAATCAATCCCAAGATACACTGAAGCTTTGCCAGAAATACATTGTGTCTTAAAACCTTACCAAAGACACTTAATGTAAATTTTCACTGTATTTCTCAGTTCTTTTATGTATTATCTGTGTATCTTACACAAATTATAGTAATGATAGACATGTCTTTTGATTCAAAGGTTGATGAGAGTGTGGAAGACATTGTGGGGCAGGAGGAGCTGTCGGAAGACATTCAAAGCATCAAAAGCTGTTGGAACTGGTGAAGGACAATGTGGTCAAAGCTCAGGAAAAAACAAAGGGCAAAATAAAAATGATGACGAGAGATGTCGTCTTCAAAGTTGGTGACAAAGTTTTAAGAGCTAACATAAGAAGTCAGCAGAGGAAAGGGGGAAAACTTGAAGCAAACTTTTTAGGCCCTTACATTATTACAGCAATCCAAGGTAAAAGTGCAGATCTTCAGGATTCCAATGGGACAATCATTCCAAAAGTAAATATTGACCAACTAAAGTTAAGCAAAGACAGCATGCCAAGAGTGCCACACCGGGGTTCAAAGAAACAGCAGCCACATTACCAACAGCACAACCAGGTCCAGCAGCACCACAAGCTGCAGCAGCACCAGCATCTGCTCTAGCTTCACAGGCTACAGCAGCACCAGTGGCGGTAGCACCACCACCACCTCCTCCTAGAGCTACACAGCCTACAGCACCAATGGCATCACTTACATCACTATCGGTTCAAACACAACATCCATCTCCAGTTCCACAAGGTATAGCAATAACGGTATCAGATCCAGAGTCAGGAGCAACAGCACAGAAAGAGAACGAACCAGCCACAAGTGCTACAGCACCAGAATATGCTACAGCTGTACAAACCGAATCCCAAACAGCAGCAGACCCAGCCTCAAAGACCATAACAGCAGACCAGGCCTCACAAACCACAACAGCAGACCCAGCCTCACAAACCACAACAGCAGACCAGGCCTCACAAACCACAACGGCAGCAGACCCATCCTCACAGACCACAGCTCCAAATGCTACAACCACACAAGCCTCAGCTCCACAGATTACAGCCCAGCAATCTACAGCACAAACCATGGAAGCAACAGTTCCACTTGTGACACCAGCCCCAGCAACAGCCACACAAGCTAGCCCTGCACCACCTCCAGCATCACCCTCTCAGAGATACACTGAACCTGTTGCAGAGAAATGTAAATAAATATAATATTTTTTTATTTTTAAAAAAGGACTTTGTTCCTATGACAGTGTTTGTTTCAGTACTCTGTAGATCATGGCATAGCAAATTTTACACCTTTAAAAAGATTTTTTTAGGTATATTTCCTAACAGAATATTTAAATTTAACAATATGTTAATGCTTTAAAAAAAACCTTCATGGGGCAAAACATTATAGAAAACTTGTAAAAGGATGTAAGCCACATGTGTAAAATTACACAAATGAAAAAGTGAGTCCTTCAAAACTGTGAATCTTTCTTTTGTTGTTGTGTAACCCAGAATGTTCATGATTGATATTGTACATCTGATGTACACTAAGAGTGAAAAGTTTGGACACACCTTCATTTTAATGTTGCTTCTTAATTTCCTTGTCTATTTTGTAGATTCATTGTTGATTAGAACTCGAGGCATCAAAACTATGAATGGACACATATGGAGCACTAACCCTAACACAAATGATGTAGTAAACCAAAAAATATGAAAGAACCAAAAATATTTTTATATCTTAGATTCTTCAAATTAGCCACCCTTTGCTTTGATCACTGCTTTGCACACTCTAGGCCTTCTGTCAGTGAGCTTCATGGGGTAGTCACATAAGATGATTGTCACTGCATGAAAAGCATGAACACACAGAAAAACACTGAATGGGAAGGTGTGTCCCTAATTTTGACTAGTAGTGTATGTTCTTCATTTTCTTCTTTTCTGAAATTGCTGTCATATATGCTGTTAGTGACATAGAATGCCCACTACAAGCAGTATATTAATGTTGTGATGATGACTGCCTGCCAGCAATAGTTCGAAAGATCAAATACTCTTTAAGAAGCTGCTTTTAACAGCCCAGAAATTGACACTCTATTTTAAAGACAATAAAACTAGTTTTGGAGGAGAAAAATAACATTTTCCAGAAATGGTTATGTAATAGTAAAGGCCACAGGTGCAAGCCTTGAGCCTGAGTATTTTAAAACATATTCATGTAGCTTCAACTAAACATAATTTTAAAAAATTGTTGTAATAGGTGTTTCTGCTGGAAAAAAATTTGATAGGGGGCAAGAGCATTTCTATTGCTATGTATTTAAATTCCTTTTCTTTTATTAATATGAATTTATTTAAATTTCTTTAGAGGACATTGTAAGTGTAACTTTACCCCCAAATAAAAGCAAATTTAAGTGCTCTTTTTTTTCTACAAATACAATGTTAAACCATGTGCCCATTTTATCAGCGTCTTAAAAGTATTTACCCTGAAACACGCCTTTTGTCAGAAAACTACATAAGAAATTATGCATTTTAAATTTTGATTTACATTTAGTCCTGATGACTTGTCTCTTTTTCTCATTACTTTTTGTAGATATAATGGATGCCTGGGCTGGAAAGAGTCCTCACGTTCTACTCTCCAAAATTGGTGCTTACAAATTATTCTACTGGGATATCCAACAAATTGGTCCGGACATGGAGTTGGAAAGTGAGGTACAGTGATCTTTACTGACAACAATGCAACTATCAGTGTTTTATTGCTTGACAACAGTTAAAAAATGTTTACATTTTGTATTCGCAGTCTATTAATGCATATCTTGCGATCATGGTGAGACAATGCAATCGCCATAATTCAGCCAAAGCAGCATTCATTGATTCATTTTCAATGACTGCCATTTGGAAGAGAAAAGCTCCAAGACTCAAGGTAGGTATCTCTAGAAAGAATCTTGTGTGTATTGTTTAAGTACCTCAGATCATATCCACATCCAGATTTAGATTGGATAACAGCTTATGGAGAAAGAACGAATTGAGACTGGGTTAGTAGATGTGGATAGTTTATTAGACTTGCCAGTTCTCTTTTGTTCTCTGCTTGTCTGGTTTCCTCCTTTTTGTACACACTCCAATCAATGCTTGATTTGAGATTTGCAAACATTTGGGCTAATATCTCTTTTGAAATCATCAACACTGCTTCATCTCTTTAATAGGTACCTTTTTATTCTCAAGTGATTCATACGTCACTGTTAAAGAGGCTTAATAAAGCATTACACATTATTTTGCAGATGGCACAATGATCGCATTGAAAATGAGTGAAAATGAACTCCATGTCCAAAGAAAATCCTTAGAAAGAGCTTTATTAGTCTTGGAGGAAGTAATGTGCAAACCACTTATAAAAATATAAGATAGTCCAGCTTCTTGCACAGTTTAAAGAAATGAGGGATGAATCATGGCTGTCACAGAGTACTTTATAAGTGGATGATATATAATATATCATAAATTGCTTTAATAAAAAAGGACTCTAAACAACATGTTATTGCATTTCTTTTTTTATGTCTGAAGTTAATATTTTTATTCTTTTGTTTCAATTTAAGATCAAACCCATGGAGCATGAAGTGATTCTGGGAATTGTAAATGAACATCATCACTGGACATTAGTGGTAAACAAAATAATTGCATTTACAATATTCATCAAATCAGTTTTATAAGAAAAATGCATGGCATGCAGATAATCTTAAGTCTTGAATTATTACATGTAATTCTCCACATAATTTTACTGTAGGTCATTTACCCACAAGAAAAGAAGTCGCTGTATCTTGATCCACTCGGAGAAACTAAACAAGGTATCCAAAATTGTTTGGAATCAACAAGGTAAGGATAACTGCTCAAATTTATTTCGACCCTTTATTAAACTCTTTGTTGCTTTTGTTATTTTGTGTTTATTATGACAATTACAAGTATGATGTCAATCAAAAAATAAATGGTACTCAGAATTAAAAAACTAGCAGCAACAGGTTTAAATTTTTGTGTTCGTCTTCTGATATTGTGGTGTTATGGGTTAATTTTGCCTTTAAAGAGAAGTCTCCCCATGTTTCAATGTTTATTTGAGGACCTGATGTCTGTATGAGATGATGTTTTACATTAGAAAATATAGCACGGGGATATTAATGTTTAGTAGTTGCATAAAGTGTTGCGGAGGTTTAGCACTAAAACATCAGACAAATGTCTAAAATAATTCCACATAGGTTATACATGTGTGAATTTCATCTTTGCTTCTCCTCCACATCTCTTCAAAGTGTACTGTGTAAGTGATTGATTTCTATATCATGGGAGGAAACAGGAAAATAAAAGCACAAGTAATTGTCCACGAAAATGCGTTGTAGACTTTTAAAAAGTAATGATTTTAACAAAACAGTGTGGTCAGTGTTCTTAACTTGATGTTCAACAGACACTTAAGCTCTCCATACTGTTCATCTTTTTGTGTCACCAAAATTTTAAAACATGTTATTTGTTTTTATTGTACTTGTCTTTCAGGGCATTCATGCGAAAAAAAGGATGCAACGTCTCAAGGTGGACTTGTGACACAGTCAAACACCCAAAACAATTGGACGCTACCTCATGTGGAGTCTTTGCATTGAAAGTACGAGTCTTAACCGTAATACATACATATATACAACAATATTGGAAATGTTGTGTTGTAATAAATGTTAATGACAGGAAAAGGAATATAAGATAATTACACAAAAAAAGAAAGAAATTGATTCACAGCAAACAAATTTCTATAAAATAACATTTACGATATTAGCCTATTTAGTCATCTTAGAATCTCTTTTTCAGTTTGCTGAAAAGATCTTGCAAAAAGAGTCAATAGACTTTCCGTCTACAAAAAAGGCCATAAACACACACAGGCTGCAAATTGCCACCACTCTCCTCCTAGAGACAGGTAACTCATTTTCCACAATTCAGTGTTCTGACATCATGAATATTTTCATCATGATAGCTGTAGAAACAAACCATATAGTTGTTTGAATGAAGTAATAAGTGCAGTAGGTAGTATACTCTGTGCTATTTTTTCACTTTTTAAAACAGATGACTTGACAAACATCTGTCTTTTCTGCGGCGAAGAAGAGCATGAAACTGACAACAAATGGGTAATGTCATCATGAAAGACTGCTAAATGTTATGATCAATTCCCATAAATGAAATTTTAACATTGGGATTTATAATTATTTATTTTTTTTACAGATTCAGTGTGAGATGTGTTTGCGGTGGTTCCACCAGCTCTGCGTGAAAAGCCCACCACCAGAAGACGTGTTTATTTGTTTCGCTTGTACATAGTTGACACTAAAGGTGCACAGCTAGTGTTCTTATGGCACACATTGTTGAGAACACACATATCGACATATATATATATGTAGATGTTAAATTAAGAAGTCTAAAAAAAGAAAATGGTCTCCAAAGTTACTGTAGTTATTAGTTATACTGTGATTTATTTT
Source organism: Oreochromis niloticus (assembly GCF_001858045.2). NCBI lineage: Eukaryota > Metazoa > Chordata > Actinopteri > Cichliformes > Cichlidae > Oreochromis > Oreochromis niloticus. Next base: position 26,145,747 of record NC_031986.2, read on the forward strand.
GTAAATAAACTCTTTCGTGATAGCAACGCCAATGTGCATTATTGATGGGGGGGGGCACACATTTTGGCAGCCGAGGCCACACAGCCTGATAAATTTTGTATCCCTCCATAACTTTTGCTGTGAAGAAGAAATCGTCTCCAAAGTTACTGTACTTATTGGTTATACTGTGACTTATTTTGCAAATATACCCTTTGTGATAGCAAAGCCAATATGGATTAAAGATAGGGGGGCACACATTTTGGCAGCCGATGCCACACAGCCTGATAATTTTGTATCCCTCCATAACTTTTGCTTTGAAGGAGAAATCGTCTCCAAAGTTACTGTACTTATTGGTTATACTGTGACTTATTTTGCAAATATACCCTTTGTGATAGCAAAGCCAATATGGATTAAAGATAGGGGGGGCACACATTTTGGCAGCCGATGCCACACAGCCTGATAAATTTTGTATCCCTCCATAACTTTTGCTTTGAAGGAGAAATCCTCTCCAAAGTTACTGTACTTATTGGTTATACTGTGACTTATTTTGCAAATATACCCTTTGTGATAGCAAAGCCAATATGGATTACAGATAGGGGGGGCACACATTTTGGCAGCCGAGGCCACACAGCCTGATAAATTTTGTATCCCTCCATAACTTTTGCTGTGAAGGAGAAATCGTCTCCAAAGTTACTGTACTTATTGGTTATACTGTGACTTATTTTGCAAATATACCCTTTGTGATAGCAAAGCCAATATGGATTACAGATAGGGGGGGCACACATTTTGGCAGCCGAGGCCACACAGCCTGATAAATTTTGTATCCCTCCATAACTTTTGCTGTGAAGAAGAAATCGTCTCCAAAGTTACTGTACTTATTGGTTATACTGTGACTTATTTTGCAAATATACCCTTTGTGATAGCAAAGCCAATATGGATTAAAGATAGGGGGGCACACATTTTGGCAGCCGAGGCCACACAGCCTGATAAATTTTGTACCCCTCCATAACTTTTGCTGTGAAGGAGAAATCCTCTCCAAAGTTACTGTACTTATTGGTTATACTGTGACTTATTTTGCAAATATACCCTTTGTGATAGCAAAGCCAATATGGATTAAAGATAGGGGGGGCACACATTTTGGCAGCCGAGGCCACACAGCCTGATAAATTTTGTACCCCTCCATAACTTTTGCTGTGAAGAAGAAATCGTCTCCAAAGTTACTGTACTTATTGGTTATACTGTGACTTATTTTGCAAATATACCCTTTGTGATAGCAAAGCCAATATGGATTAAAGATAGGGGGGGCACACATTTTGGCAGCCGATGCCACACAGCCTGATAAATTTTGTATCCCTCTATAACTTTTGCTGTGAAGGAGAAATCCTCTCCAAAGTTACTGTACTTATTGGTTATACTGTGACTTATTTTGCAAATATACCCTTTGTGATAGCAAAGCCAATATGGATTAAAGATAGGGGGGGCACACATTTTGGCAGCCGATGCCACACAGCCTGATAAAATCTGTATCCCTCCATAACTTTTGCTGTGAAGAAACCCTCTCCAACGTTACTGTAGTTATTGGTTATACTGTGATTGATTTCGCAAATAAACTCCTTCGTGATAGCTTCGCTACAAAATGTAAACCGAGTGTAAATTCACCGGAGAGCGACGTGTTTCCATGATCGCGTCTGGTTTTACAGTATTATAGTATCAAAGTATTTTTCTAGACAAAGTATTCCCAGCAGGTTATTTCAGTGTACAGTTTAATGTAAATTGTCTTCCACACGGCACATTACAATGTCACGAAACTAATATTAAATTAATCGAGCCTGCCGTTTTCCAGCTTTTACTCTTTATTGCGTCGACTGCAGATCAGTGACAAGTAGCGTACAGAACGGAGCTGGGCAAGTGGCTCCTCCTACTTTGCGCGCTCTCGTGGATGGGGAAACAATTTTTGACGGGGGTAACTACTTTGGCACAACACCGGCTCGCGTCGTTCACGTCAAAGATCCGGCTCTAAGAGCCATTTCGTTCGCGACCGACACATCACTACTCTGAATCTGGTCAACATGCTGCTGAAGGGCTGTTGCACCATCTGGACTCTGCTGTGGGGCATCGCTGCTGCTGCAGGTTGGTGACTTTAGCGAAAATAACGATAAAAATAACCTCAATTGGGAGCAGTTTTACACATCTTCTAATTCCATCGAGACACCTAAAATGAAAACCTTGACTTATGATAAAATTTGAACTTTGTGGATGGTTGAAGAAATGTCACAGTCTGGCCTGTAATATATTTTTATGTGTATTTTTTTGTGTTTTTAGAAAAATGCAAAGCAGATGTGTTTAATGTTTCTTTAATTGATTGACACAACACAACTGTTTTGCTGGTTTAGTTATTTTCATTTGAGGTTAAGCTTTTTCAATTTTTACTGGTTAAATTATCCCTCTTAGATCATTATTATTTCTTTCAAAAATTGAATACTTTATTATTAATTCTTACATTTCATGCTACAAAACTTATATTCTCACATATTCAAGGATGTAATTGTTCATACATGACACTCCACTTTTTGTACATTTAAATGATTTTATTACCAAAAAAAACCCCTCAATCTCTGCAACCCGCCCTTCCAGTGTTTGTGGAGAAGCATGAGGCCAACTCAGTCCTGCAGCGCTGGCGACGAGCAAACAGCTTATTTGAGGAGGTAAAACAGGGAAATCTGGAGAGGGAATGCATTGAGGAGATCTGCAGCTATGAAGAGGCTCGGGAGGTGTTTGAGGATGAAGATCTGACGGTCAGACACACTGAATTTCTAAATGTTTAAAAGAAGTAAAACTAGAAGCAGTAATAGAAGTAAAAAGTCTTCCTTAGGCTCTCATGCTCTGGGGGGGTCTCTGGGTGTTTGGGGCCCAGCTCTCCTCCATGTTTGCTTCAGGTCCCGTGGGCGGAGCTTTGTCTCCCAACACCCACTATTAGACACGTACACGGAGAAACCTCATGAACACAAGCACGCTCACACACATGTGTAGATGCAGGTACCCACAGACACATTATCTTAGGTTGTTGCTGCCTCTAAAGATATCTTGTACAATTAGTACTGTGTGCTGTTGGTTGCTGCTGTGTCTCTTTTTTTGGTGTTGAATCAGATTCTCAGTGTTCTTTCTCTCTCTATCCCTCTTCTTCTCTTCTATTTTTCTTTCCGTCTTCTTCTGTTAACTTTCTCCGTAACTTCCTTGTCTTTCTTTTTTTCCCCTTTTCTATCCCCCAGTCCTGTTCCTTGTGGTTGTAATAACCCAAAATAAAAATTCTAATAAGATATGACTATCAAGTCGACCATTATGCCATAATTTTAATCAGCTTGTCATTTTCTGGCCTTTTGCTAGCAGGCTACAGGCCAAAATAATTTCGAATTTATAAAACATAAAAATTTAGAAACTAGATTATTCAGCTTTATAATTTTGCCTCAGTTCGAAGTGACAACAAAATTCTACAGTTAAACTGACCAAACTGTCAATGATGGTTAAAGATGATTAAATTAGACCTCTGTCATGTGTTGCATATTGAACAAATCTTTTGCTCCAACTTTATCCAACACTCTTTTTCATAATGGAAATGATCCGCCTGCTGATACTTAGTCAAAATGAGCACAGACACTACAGAAACCTAAAAACTCAAACTGTTCCTTTAAAACACTACAATGTTTATCACTAATTTACCGATCAAAATAAATAAATAAATATGAAAGTTATTTAATATTTGTTTCTTTAGATGCTGTTCTGGCTGTCATATGATGGTAAGTAAGATTTTGGTCATTTTTATTATTTAATGTTTTATATTTTTTTGTGTTACATACGCACATATGACAGCCGAGACCAAAGTAGAGATGGCTGGCTAAAATGCATTTAGCGAAAATCAAAAACAACATATCAGCACAAATACGTCAGATGTCAAGCCTGGGATGGACGGGTGATGATTTGGACACATTGGAGTCATTGAGTCGATCGTGAACTCCTTTGAAATCCAAAGTATTCAAGGGTTGAGTGTGAAGGTACCTGTCTCACAGGGTCATGAAACAGGACAATGATCCCAAGCACATCTCCAAGCCAATGGAGAATGTGAATTTTTTTCCCCCACAAAAGTAAATCAAGTTTTCTTGCTTTCATTTAATCACTTTCATAAATCTGACATTATCATTCTAACTCTTCTGTAAGGTCGTGACCCCTGCCTAATCAACCCATGTCATAATAATGCGACATGCATTAATCTGGGAAATAGCCAAAAATGTCAGTGTCTCGATGGGTTTGAAGGACGATACTGTCAGACAGGTAAGAAATTATTTGGTTAAAATTAATTTTATATGAAGATTTACAGAAAATTGCTGAATTTAAACCCATATACTTTTATTTCCCTGGTATTTATCCCTAAATAAAAGAAAGTTTAAAGCTTTAAACAAATGATTTTTGATTTTCTCAGTCTTTGAAGATACTCTGAAGTGCCTTTACCTAAACGGGCGCTGTGAGCAGTTCTGTGATGGTTCAGGATCTAGACGTCGATGTTACTGTGCTGATGGATACGTGCTGGGAGACGATGGACGACAGTGTGTCCCCAACGGTAGAAATGTTGAAGGACTACCTCCATTAAGAGCTTTAACTTCATTATTTTTACCCTGATCACGATGTGAAATCCTTTATTGAGCAGCCATCAAATCCTTTTATAATAGATACATTTGACTGATATGATCAAAACTATTCGACCCCAAACTTAACGACTGTCAATTTAATCGTCTCATTTAAAGGTAGTCACATGATGTCTCATTATGGGAATGGCTGATTGATTGCTTGAGTTTTACAAACTTCTGAATTTCTTGGGGAAGACGTTAAGTTGATTATCAATTACTTTACATCTTGGCAGGATTAAGTAGTTGTGCGGTTGCATTTGTGTTACAGTGGAGTATCCATGTGGTCGGGTGGCTCGGCCAGAAATAGGACAAAACCAGACTGCAGTGATTACTCCAAGGATGGTGGGGACTTACCACTGTCCCAAAGGAAACTGTCCTTGGCAGGTAAACACTGCTTTATATGAGTGATCAAACTGATCGATTCATCATGGCTGTTTTCTCAGGTCAGATCAGCTTCTTTTGTTTTTGATGGCCGGTGTCCTGAAAAATGTACTTCTAAAAGTACTTTCACTGCACCATGCTCATTCACTCACGAGCTGCATGAGTTGACTTGATGCATTCAAGCCTACAGAGTCTTGCTAATGACCTGCTAATTGTGTTCAGATGTGTTACAGTTGGGACACCGGCCCTCGAGGACACCCATGTCCTAGAGGGATTGTCTTCTACGTAGCAGAAACATTGCCAAAATTTGTCAACAATTCAAACATCTTGTGTTAAAGTGGAAATGTCAACTTGACAGTGGACAGTTTGAACTTTTGATGACTATGTTAATGCAAAATTTAAGCTTTATACAACTTAAGTAGCCGACTTATCTTTAAAAACATCCTGTACAATTTTTGAGAAGAAAATATTTATTTGTAACAGGCTGTAAACATTTCCTCTGTTTATTTCTGCTGTAAACCTGGACAGTTTTACATGTTCAGTAGAGACTAACCAAATTTGGGAACCACAGTCAAATGGGTATGGTAGAAACCCATAAAATAATTTAAATAATACATTAATACAATAAATTACAATAATACACAATTATATATGAAAATAAATATTTTTTTAGTCTCAGGTTTTAGTTTTATGCTGGGAAATAGTTTCTATCTTATAGTTAATTTAACCTTGTTTTTTCTTATTAGGTTCTGGTTCAGTTAAATGCAAAAGCCCACTGTGGAGGTGTTCTCATCCATCCAAAGTGGGTCATCACTGCTGCACATTGCATCCATGGCCATGACCCCCAAAACCTGACTGTGGTAGCAGGTAAACTCATTTGCATCGCTAACATATCAGACCAGTTTCTAATAAAATGTGAAATGTAAATATCATTAATTTGTGTTAAGTTATCAAATTAATTTTTAAAGTTCTTTGTCACTGTTGCCTTTAATTGCCTGTGACATTATTTCTAAAAGTGAAAATTGATATTGCAATGGTGTTAATGTGCTACTTTGCAAAACTTACTTAAAAAGCTATTTTGTCCCATATGGAGAAGAAATAGGAAAAACTTGATGCAAAGACTTGCATCAGCTTTAGCTTGCTTCATATAGTGAATCATATAAGGCTTATATGATTTACTCATGAAAGTGGCCACTTTCTTATTACTTTCATATATTGTTTTAGGAAGTATCCAAAACATACAAGTTTCATTTATATAATTTTTCAGGGGATCTTATATCTGTTTTCACTCTTGTATGCTTGTCACACAAGTTTCACACAAGACAGATACAAACTTTATAAGATTTATATATATCTTTTTCATGTGGTGTATTTTGATATGTTAATTTAACATCTAAATGTTATTCTTTTAAAGTTAGCTTTTACTTTCATTAATTTGTTGAATTGAGATAAAAATATTGGTTACTGTCTTGAAAAATATATTTTTTTAGTTGTTTGCAGTTTTTAGAGTTTTATATTGTATATTTTTGCCAATTATTTAAAAAAATGATTTGATCTAATAAATCTTGTACGTTGGTTCATAATTTCACTATAAATGATTTTCTAAAGGGGTTTGCACTTGTTTATTTTTTACAATGTGTTTCCCATCATTTCGTTTTGTGGAAGTTATTTGGTATGTTTTTTTTTTTAGAATTTAATGTGTAAAGTTATTGTAAAGTTGTTTTTTGATCTTTTTTTTCCTTATAATTTTTTTTAAGTATAAGAATTTTTTTGTTGTTGTTTTGTTATTTTGTAAAACTTGGCTTTCTCTAACTCTGCTCCGTGTCACCAGGGGAATATAATTTGGATGTGGAAGAAGGCACAGAACAGGAGATACCTGTTTCTTTGGCGATTGCCCATGATAGTTACGTCTCAGCGACGGGTGACAGTGACATTGCCTTGCTGCAGTTGAGCCATGCTGTCAACTTGAGCCAACACGTCATCCCTATCTGCCTGCCCACTAAAGATTTTGCGACGCGGGAGCTGTTGCTACTACGTTACCACACTGTGTCTGGCTGGGGCAAGAGGACAACAGGGGGCAACGTTAAGACTCTAGGCGCCCCGGTTTCCCCTGTCCTCCGCATGATGTCTGTCCCCATCCTCCAGAACTCCATGTGCTCCCTGAGAGCCAAGTTCAACCTCACCGAAAACATGCTGTGCGCTGGATATCTGGAAGGACGCCAGGAGAGTTGCCGTGGAGATGATGGCAGCCCACTGGTATCGCTGTTTGGCTCCACCCACTTTCTGACTGGTGTAGTTGGCTGGGGACGTGGTTGTGGGGCTGGGTATTTTGCGGTGTATACGAACGTGGCCAACTTTGTGGAGTGGGTGGAGAAGACCATGAAAAATCCACCATCGTCACCGTCGCATTCTCTTGTAATGTTGGAACAGAAAAGAAATTAAGAGATTTATTTTTCTTTGTAGTTTATTTCTTTTCTGAAAAATTTGAAACTTTATCACTAAAATGCTTTAATTGATCTTCCTGGTCTTGTCTGGTTTATTTGGCTGAAATGTTAAAAGTGAAGTATTTCTATCTGGTTTTCTGAAAAACATTTACAAAATGGAGAGAAGCAGAATAAATGTTACTGTCCAAGAACTGTGAGGCTCATCTTTGTGGTTAATCTAAACTCTTAATATGCCTTTCTGTTATCATGTGTCCACCTTCTCCAGCTGCATTCCAGATGATCATGGTATTGTGTTTTAAAAGCCCTTTAATCCCAGTAATACCTGAACATTTGTTTTTCTAAGCTGCAGAGTCAATACACGTTAGTTTGGACTGTGGACGTCCAACACTCGGCCCACTAAGAGCGCTGAGCTGATTGGCTGCCATTCAACAACCTCCGCACTGAGTCAGAGTTTTAAAAGAAATCCCCTCATTTACTGTAAATCTCTGCCCTGCTGTCCATCTAAATGTGAGGTGAAACAAATTCTTCAGACCTGAGTGTGTGAGGAAGCTGCACAAACTTTTACACAAGTGCAATAAGTGTCTTGTTTTTCATAATTTAATGTCTAAAACTTAATTTCCTTGCATACTGCTGCCAGTGACTGGATTTATCTGTTGATGGGTTTCCTACTAGGCTCTGACCATAGACACTGTTCCCTCTGAATTCTCATTAGAGTCAAACCTTATTTATAAATGTGCTTCACATGTGAGCTAGATATTAAAGATATCCAGAGAAGCCAATAATGTAGCTTTGAGCTCATCCTTTGGAAAATATCTTTAACTTCTCAAACACTCAAAACCAGACTATCTACTCTTTTGAAAGAAGCTACCAACCTTACTTGCTGACAATTACTTATTAAAGTTTAATCATAGTGAACTGGGCAGATGAGTTATACAAATACAGACAAAATATTTTGTGCCTTTCATTAAAATTTTGTTTTTCATAATTTTCAGTCTTCCCTCCTGACTGCAAGGAATTAAATTATCCAGACTGTTGATGATTACGATAAAATAAACCTGCATTCTTTCCAATGACCAGCAGTAAACAACCCCTCAGGTTCTGACAGTATGGAAGTCTGTAAGAACATAAGAACATGAGCCTGCAGATCACTTAATTTCTGAGCTCAGCGTGCACTTTCCAGTTGAGTTTATGGTATTGGTCTCTAGTTTCATGACTTACTGAATGAAGGATTTACCAGTATGGCTACCTTGTGGCTGACAACTTGCTTCCCTATGAATTCCCTTATGCTTGTTTTATATTCCTTGGTTAAATCTACAACATAGTTTTACATCTCATGTAGTTGCTTACACTGTGCTCTGATGTGCACCTTACCAGAAATGTAACTACACATAGTAGGGGAACAGTGCTCAACAGTTGCAACAGGTCCTACTTTACTTCCAGAGTATAATGAGTAGCATGACAGCTCACAGTTCACCAGCTTTTCTTGTTTTCATCTATCTGTGTATAGACTCTGTTGGTTCTGTTGTCTTCTCTCCTTTCTGTGTTTCATGAAAAGCAGCACGTGCAGCTTGGCTGCCTCATTTTTGCAACAGATAAACAACCACTTCACCCATTGGGACAGGAGTCCACACAATACTCCAAATTTTCGGCTTACTCCAAAGAAACAGCATTTTGGTGTTGATGTACAGATGTGGATATAGTCTTAAAGCTGGGTCTTTATGAGACCTCCTGTTATGTCCTCTATGACATGCACTGATCCAGTCTTTTATGTTGTTAAAAAAGCTTCAACTTTTTAATACTGGATTTTGCAAGACCTTTGGAGGTAGACAGCACCATCCGAGCGGCTGTTCTGATGAAACCTTAACCCTTTCTGTATTTCATATATCCATGAAGGTCAGTACAGCAAGGGTTAAGGTTCAACAGACTAAAACTTTTGACCTGGCCTGACCCTGTTCACAGCAAAGTCTTTTTCAACCATGTGGGGGCCTCGTGGTAAGAGGTTCAAATGAAGAATAGCAACTTTTGATAACCATTTGGCTCTCATGATTCTCATGATTGACTTGACTGGTACTTTTTTTCTGCTCAATTTGAGTACTCAAAGCACTTTGTTACTACTAGTGTCATTCACACAGTTGCTTTTTTCTACACCTAAGGACTGAAATTCAGGCATTCATACTCTGATGGATGAATCAATCTGAGGCCAATTGGGGTTAAGTATCTTGCCCAAGGATACGATGACATACAGTTTGGAGATTAAGCCACAAACCAAAGTACTAAATTATAAAGTACTCATATGTGAAACTTTGGTGCTCCTTATATGTTTATTTATTAGAGGCACAGCAACTCCACTTACTACAGACTATGCAACCGACAATGACTCCTTCCTGCCTTTGCTTCCAGTAGTTGGCCAATTAGAAGAAACCGCACATGTAGTGAGGATAATGATAGCTTTGCATTATCCATTATGTATTATCTAGTCCCATAAAAAAATACAAAACTGGGCATAAGCATAACAGGCACTCTTTAAAATCTGATTGGCTGTTTCATAATAAATTTCATCCTGGAAGTCATACTAAACATTCTTTGGCGTGGTTGCCAGAGGGGCAACCTCCATGATTGGAGGATTTTACTTTCAGCAGTGCTATCTGGGACTTGCAGTTCTCCCTTGAAGTTTTGATGACTCAGTTAAAACCCAACTAGCCCAGTCAGTCGGTTTAAACACTCTGTCCCCCTCCCTCTCCATAGAGGTCATTACCCTCTCCACCTCTCCTCCTCTCGGCTATCTTATCTCTGCATTCAGACTCCATTACTCCACTCAACACAGAGGGTTTTCCAGGCTGATCTCATAAACATCTAAGACCATGTTCTGGTGTATACGTCTATCCCTGGGACTCCTGTTCTTCCATCTGGCTGCTGCTCATGGTATGTTTATCAAACTGTATGTTTAGCTTTTAACAATGACACATCATAGAAGTGGGAAAGAATATGTTGTTTAAGCTGAGGGAGAAAGAAATACCACTATGTTGAAGGCATGGGTGTTTTTAGAGGGGGTGTTGTGGCTGAGGGTGATTGACAGATGGCAGGTGACACTTGACCCCACCCCGTGTGTTTGGTGTGTATTGTGTGATGTCAGCATGACAGCAGCATGCATGCCACACGGGAAATGCTCTACTAAATTATCATAATTTTCTTTATCATTGAAAATGGACTTTTGAGCAATAATTGTATAAATAACAATATAAAAACTTCAGATTTATTTGTGAAAATACTAAATAAAGCAAAAACAAAAAAGGAAGGGTAAGAAGATGCCTATACAAAAACTGCACGTAGCTACTATGACATCACTTATTGGTTTCTGGACATTTTGCTGTAACACGAGCATTTTAACTGCTGTTATGCTAGTTGTTATGCTAGTTTGTTGTTATGCTAGTATGGTTAATTGCCATATTTGTACTATTTTTACTCCTACTTTACACCACATTTAAGATGTGTGTCTATCTGGTCTTTAGGGTTTTGAAGACATGCCGTATATAAAGATAAATATAGCTTCTATCACATAAATGGATTGTAAAGTTCAGTTTTAAAGTTTTGACTTTTTTGTATTATGGTCTAAGGAGCTTGGAAAGGAAAGCGTCTGGACTTCTTTAAGTTGCTTGAAGACGTTTCACCTCTCATCCGAGACGCTTCTTCAGTTCTAGGGTCACATGGTGGAGAGTCCCAGATTTAAGCTCTGTCAGAGTGTCCCCCAAGAGGGACAATGGACCCCCTAATGATCCTCTACCTAATCACATGAGCCAAGGTGTGAAAACGGGTGTAGGTCACAATCAGCCAAGGTTTCAGGTGAGCTAATTGGGAAACCTAGCCCCATCCTATCATGTGATTTCCTGAGGTCAGATGGCCCAGGATGTGAGTGGGCGTTAAGGCGTCTGGGAAGGGATCTCAAAACTGGATTATAGATGGCAGACAGTTGGTGTCATAAGCCACCACCTCTGTTCAAAGATGGTCTTTCACAGTGGTCATGGATGGCTTCGTTCACTTGGCGGTACATCTGCATCTAAAAGACAAAGGTCACTTATTTGAGGACGGCAATGTTCACATTTTGGACAGAGAAGACAGATGGTTTGAAAGATGGGATCTGCTAGGAGCTGCTGCCAGTCCCTTTCGAGGCCTCCCCCAAACTGCAGCTCAATTCATGTCCAGGCAGTTCACCTTTATCTACTAAAACGCTGTCAAACCTAAAATGAGGACATGAGCCCAGCTGGTGAATGTGTGTTAGTCAACAGAAGGTACAAAGCAGTTCCCTGCATAACCATTGCAGCAGCTTAGTCCGAAATGCTTGCTTAAAGTCGTTCCCGTCGCATGTAGGACTCTGCCAGGCAAACCCTTTGTCAATGATTGTATTCATAGTTTTAATGGAAAGAATTTGTGGGTGTAGTCAGGTGGCGGGAAACTTCCATTTTGGTGGTCTCAGAATCTCATCTCTGCTTTTTGCAGCCTATGTGGTTCTGTTGGCTTCATCAGGTGGTTTTCAGTTGATTGTGAAGCAGCAGGTATGAGAATCAGCACTTCCACGTCTGAAGCCATAGTCCTCTGCAATGAAAGGTTGGAGTGTCACATGTGAGGGGAGGAGACATTGACCCTGCACCACACTGGTCCATCAGTGAGAGAGAGAGCTGAGCATAAAACAACATTTGCAATTTACCAGCAACCTACTTCCCAACCTCATCTATGGCCACTAGCACTGAGTAATGGCCAACAGATCACAGTTGCAGAAATTAGTTTTCTTCAAAGAGTGGCTGTGCTCAGCCTTAGCGATAGGGTAAGAAATTCAGTCTTTTGGCAGGACTCAAAGTACAGATGGTAATCCTCCATATCAGAAGGAGCCAGCTGAGGGTGAGGTGTTCTGGGTGTGTTCTACTGGGAAACAATACATGAATGCCTATGAATGCCTTTGTGCTCCAGAGTTTCCATTTTTAGCTATTTAGATAGATAGCTATATAGCTTCAGCTATAGATATTCCGTAGAAAATAGACAAATGGAAATGGTATAAGAACCATTAAGACACAGCAAGTCATATTATCTGTTAGGTAATTGCATTAAGAATATTCCAGCAGGGGCAGGCTTCCCATAGGCATGAATGTGAGTGTGCATGGTTGTCTGTCTCTCTGTGTTAGCCCTGCAACAGACTGTCAGTGTCTTTTTATGTTAAAATGGCTATGTTAAACTTAAGGACGTGTACAGCTGTTATGAAGGGCAAAATTAGCTATAGAAAACAGTTATTTGTATCAGACTGTAAATATGTTATTTTAACTGAAAAGATGGACATTTTAACATGGGTGTCTATGGGGACTCATCCACTTTGGGAGCCAGCCTCAAGTGGACATTAGACAAAGTGTTTCTGGCACTTCAGTGTTGCTTCATTCTTTTTCAAAATGGACTAAAACAATATCATTAAATTAAATACTGATGTTTAATTTAACGTTTTACTTTTTTTTTTCTCACCAGTCTTCTTAGACAGCCAAGTGGCCAATCAAGTGCTGAATCGAAGGAGAAGAGCTAACAGCATTTTTGAGGAGTTGAAACAAGGCAACATGGAAAGAGAATGTGTGGAGGAGCGCTGTAACTGGGAAGAGGCGCGAGAGATATTTGAAGACAAAGAAAAAACTGTATTAACCTAACATACCTCACACCAAAACACTGATTTAAATTAGCACTCAAACATTACAAAATTTTAGGAAATATTAGAAAAGATTACTGTAAATATTAGGAATCATATGTCTAAATTATGGTATTTTCCTTTTAACCATTATTTAGTGACGGAAAATCTGGCTTTTAGATGTTTTGAGCAATTTAATTTTCTTTTGTGTTTTTTCAGGATGAATTTTGGGCCAAGTATATTGGTAAGTTTTTTTTATTAAAAACTCTTAGAAACACTGAAACTTTTCAAATAATACCCTGAAAGGACATTAGGATATATGTACAATTACCAACTGAAAGAGGACAGCTGCTAAAATGTAACCTTGTAGTTTGACCACTACAGTCAAACACTTGATTCAATCTGCTGTGCATGTCCCACAGATGGAGATGCGTGTATATCATCACCCTGTGTTAATGGCGGCCAATGCAAAGATGGAATTGGCAGCTACGCTTGCTACTGCCAAGAAGGGTACAGGGGCTTCAACTGTGAAATTGGTGAAGAACTTCAAATCCCACTTACTGACTTTCAGAAAAACATATTAACTTATTCTGGTCAATAATACAATCTTGTAGGTATACTGTAAGGTTAGTAATGATTAAGATTTGGTTAAGATTCGCTAACGTTTGAAAGCTCCCATCCATTTTCAGTATCTTCAGAATCAGAATCAGAATCGTGTTTATTGGCCATGTATATGTGCAGACACATATGTACATAAGTACAGAATGTACATAAGGTGCAGTTGCAGTCTGGCAGTGGGAGCAGTGTGACAGGTTAACTGTTTAGGAGGGAGATGGCGAGGGGAAAGAAACTGTTCCTATGTCGGGTGGTCCTGGTCTGCAGGCTTCTGTACCGTCTGCCAGAGTGCAGCAGGTCAAAAAGTCTGTGTCCAGGGTGTGAGGGGTCTGTGATGATTTTCCCTGCCCGTTTCCTGGTTCTTGAGAGGTAGTACAGGTCCTGGATGGAGGGCAGGGGGGCGCCGATGATCCTTTCTGCTGCCCGTACAGTCCGCTGCAGTAGCTTATCTGAAAAAGACTATTGCCACAAAAAAGGAAAACTGCTCATTTCAGAAGCAGTTTTCTAACCTTTCTGGAGGTTATATTACCTAAGAATAGATAGCAGTGGGGACAAAAACATGGCTGGCTGAGCCTCCTCTGGCTAATTTTCCTGGGATAGCTTGACCTTTCTTGAGGTAGGATGGTAAACAATAGTAAATCTAAATCTGTCGAAAAAAAGGAACCAAAGACCCTGGTACAACTTGAGCTGTTTCATGGACCGGGGGCACGCAGGGTTCCTATAGTCTGTCCAAACTGCAAAAGGACATTCAGCACCCTCTACCAGCGTCTCTACTCTACCACTGTGGTTCATGATTCCCAACATAATAATTGCATTCTGCGGATGAAAGGCAGCAAGAGAAAAATGAAAAATGATGCATATTATTCTCAGATTTGAGACAGCGGTGCACCTATCACAGCTAGTGGGGAATTTCTCTTTAAAGGTAGCAAACTTGTGTTGCTGCAGAGTCCCAGGTGGAGATGAGTGAAGTGGGGTTGCAAATGTGCTATAATCTCTGAATAACCTATAATAAAAGTTAGCAAATAATCTGATAATCCTAATAGATGCTCTTGTACCTGTCAGAAAAAGATAAGTTAAGTTTATATTTATACCCCTCTGTTATCAGATGGATTTGTGCCCTTTGCACAGGTTCAGTTTAGAAATGACGGTCCACACAGAGTACAGATACAAATGACCATCCGGACCAGACTTAGACCTGGCTCAGAGGCTGGCTCGACATCTTCTTCCAGCTCAAAGAAGAGCTTGACTGTATATTGTAGGTATTGAGACACCTATTCGTCTCAAAACTCAAAAACAAAACAAAAGCAAACTAACTAAAACACAAAATGACTGGGCACTGCAAATATCCTAAATGTCACAAATCTCTAATTTCAAAACTTGCTATCGATATTGCTGTCAAACATTTGCCACAATAACTCCCATTATTTTCTGGCTGATGGAAGGAGGTGCTGAAAAAAGGAGGAGCACCCACTCTGGCTAAGGGATAAGTTACTGCCCTAAGTGGAGGATTTCAAGTATCTTGGGGTCTTGTTCACAAGTGAGGGGAGTGAGAAACTGACACAGATTTGGGCAGCGTCAACAGTGATGTGGATGTCATACTGCTCTATTTTGGTGAAGATCATAAAAGTCAAGCTCTCGATTTCAAGGTCAATCTAGGATCACAGACTTTGGGTAGATTTGAATGTGAGTATTCAAGAATGAACATTCTGTATGAAGGGATAGATATGAATATAATCAGGATACTGGCAGTTTGGCAATTGTTCAGATGTTAAGCATAATCTCAACCTTTCCTTTGTTAACCATGCACATCTGTGACGATGTAAAAATTCTTTCAGAAACCCACTTTGTTTTTTTAACAGTGCTGCCATCTATCTTAACAGTGTCTGTGTCTTTGCAGTTATTCCTCAGCTCTGTGAGGACAGAAATGGCGGTTGTGAACATTTCTGCAATGTGATGCAGGGAAGAATTCATTGCTCCTGTGCTGATGGATACTTCCTGGCATCAGATGACAAATCTTGCCACTCCAACGGTGAGAGAGGCTTAAGAATGTGAATAGTCTTTTACTCAGATGGCAGAACAGTAAAAGACCACCTAGATCACAGATCAGACTTTGGAAACCATAATGTTGAAATCTTCTGGTCCCAAAACTCAACCTCTCATTATCATACAAACTCTTTCAGAAACGTACAAATGTGGTGCCATCATCAGCAAAGCCGTTCGGACTGTTTTCTGGTATGAGAGGAAAAACACAACAGACGGGAACATAACTAAGTTTAACGGCAACATCAACTTAACAACACAGCCTCATGTCCAGGATGCTGGTCCAGTGTCCTCAGTGACTGAGAACAAAAGCCAAAATGTAGCAGATTATCCAAATTTGGAAAAGATGATTCAGTCTGAAATGGCGTCAATGACTCGTATTGTCAACGGGGAGGACTGTCCACCAGGACAATGCCCATGGCAGGTAGAGACACTTTCACAAAACGTTTTGGGATTATAATTTAAGAACTTACCCACCAGATACAGTTTCTGTTTCAGTAAAAAGTAACCCTAACCCATACTATCACATTCAATGCGATCACATGATTCCCTCAGGGTAAACATCTAGAAGGCATTATCAATACTCAGTTGACACCTAAGAGTTCATAGCATTAAACTTCATTTTCACGTCTTAGACCTCTGCACAGGTTTCATATCGTCATTTCAAATGCTTTTTCATTTTTGTCCTCATAGGCTCTCCTTGTGAATGAAGATAATATTGGGTTTTGTGGAGGAACAATACTCAATCAATACATCATCCTGACTGCTGCCCACTGCATGAACCAGTCGCGTTACTTCAACGTGAGGCTCGGTAGGTTTGATGAACCAATTGTAAACCTGCGTATATAATTCTAATTCATTACATTAAGGTAATAATGTCTTTATGCCTATTAAGAATTAATAAATCTCATTTATGATTTTCACCTTAACTTTATGGTCCATATGACATATTTTTCAATTGTATATTTAATATGATAAATTTTATAACAGATTTTAATGTGGGTATTTTTTTCAAAGTATGAGATATGGTACAGATATACCCTTTTGTCAACTTCTGTAAAAAAGAAATAATGATCATTTAAAAAAATTTTAATATACAACATTACCAATGCTGAGGTTATTATGTGCATTTTTTAAGTTGGTAGAAATAGTGCAGTTTGGAACTTTTTTGTTGGTTATGCACAGGTTTTAGGCCATATCCCTTATCGGGATATGATTAATAGTGTTCTGTTTTCAAAGCGCTTTGTATGCTATAAAAAAATTCAATTACTATAATTTTTCATTAAAACATCAGCTAAACATCTTTGCTTTTTCTCTGCACTCAGGTGAATTTGACAGGTTGGTAAATGAGGGTACTGAAGCTGACCATATTGTGGACGCGATCCTCACCCACAGAGGGTACAAGGCAGACACCTACCACAATGACATTGCACTCATCAAATTAACCACACCCATCAAGTTCAGCAGGTTCATTGTGCCAGCCTGCATTCCTGAGGCAGAATTTGCTGAAAAGGTGAATTTTTAAAATCATACCATACTATACAATAACATATCACTTTTACTTATACATAACAGGCCTGACCAAAGTGTTGTAACACCAAACATAAAAGAGAGCAAAGAGACATAGACAACAAGGTGGGACAGATGGATGCAGCAGCTGATATAGATAAAATGGGGGTGCAATCATTAAGAGACTTGGATTTGTAAATGAACTGGAAGTCAGTGAACTGAAGTTAAAATTGGACTGACATACTGTTGCTTGCAGCAGATAAAAAGCGAGCTGCAGCATTTTGCATCAGCTGTAGGTGAGCAACGAGTCCTGGGTGATTAAGACAAGATGTTATAAAAGCAAAGTTACGTTTGGACAAAGGAGGCTTAATTTTTAACCACAGCTAGAACTGGAAAAACAGGATTTTACCACTCTGTTCACATGAGAATTGAGCTTTAGAGAAGGATCAGTTTTCACACCTAGATTAATAATAGATTTCTCATATGAGGCCAAAGAGGAACTGTTGATGCAGATACTGCTGCTGGTGCCACATGAGTTTTGTTTTGTTTCTCACTAAAATTCTGAGAATCCCCTGATGTCAATAATGCAAAATGTAATGGAAAATCTAATTTTGAGGTGACGGTGCAATTAGTAAAAGCAAAAGGTCTGTTTTATCTTGCTTAATAAACTTTTTCCTATTACTTCAGACTATTGATAAACAACTAGATTTTATACTTGAACAGAGAAGCTTATAAAAAGGTTTGGTTGAGCAAAACATTTGTGTATGCAGCCTTAATTTTTAGTTCATATTTAAAAAAAGAAAGAAAAAAGAAAGAAAAAAACATAAAGAAAAGAAAAAACAACCAAAAAGGAATTTACCAAATTTTGTTTGATTATGTGACGTTTATATGACAATTATACACAGGAGCATGAATTA
This sequence comes from Oreochromis niloticus, assembly GCF_001858045.2. Lineage (NCBI taxonomy): Eukaryota > Metazoa > Chordata > Actinopteri > Cichliformes > Cichlidae > Oreochromis > Oreochromis niloticus. Next base: position 26,163,967 of record NC_031986.2, read on the forward strand.
CCTCTATTGTCAGGTCCTGATGCAGGAGCCGGATGGCATGGTCAGTGGTTTTGGACGTCTTGGCGAGGGTCGGGAGCCATCCAGCATCTTGCAGCGCCTATCTGTACCTTATGTGGACCGTCGAACCTGCATCGAATCCACTCCTTTACGTATCTCGCAGCGGATGTTTTGTGCTGGTTATGACACAATAGCCAAGGATGCCTGCCAAGGTGACAGTGGCGGGCCTCATGTCACACGTTACCGTGACACCTACTTTGTCACTGGCGTCGTGAGCTGGGGTGAAGGCTGTGCACGCAAGGGCAAGTATGGTGTTTACACCCAGGTGTCCAAGTACATTCAATGGATCCGTGATGGTATGAAGGTGCTGATCCAAAAAAACAAGACCGGCTGCAGGATGAAGAGGCACCATGGCCAAATAACAAGGCTTTATCTGTAAAACATCTGTCAACATCCACTGAGCAGAGATCAGCCAGACTTTGCATCATTCTTGTAATCGCTAATGAACAGTCAGAGAAACCTATTTATCCTAGTGCTGCAAAGAGCTGCAAATCCTACCTGTGACGAACAGAATTAGAGTCAGTAATTATTTGGGGGTTCCTCAGGGTACTACTCTTGGTCCTTTATATTTTTAATTTTATTTTATGTAACATTAATTTTGTATTAATGTTTATTTTTCCAGGGCAATCATCTGACATCATATTTCTGAACAATTCAAGTCCATCATTTCCTCTGGGCTCTGATTTTGGTCTTAATCTCCACTTTAGATATTTCGTGTTCTGGTTTGTTCACTGATTCTTCTGTAAGTCTTGTTTGATGGAAACTGTAAGTTTCCATCAAAGATGTATACTATCTCAAACAGGATACATCCTCTGAAATTTGATTTAATACATTTTTTTAGTATAATTACATTTTTTTTTTAAACAGAATGCATTTCATAATCTCTGTAATTCAATGTTTTGTTCCATGTATGCTTCATGAGTCACTGATAGAAACAAGCTTTTAAACTGAACATGAAGCAAATAAAAGCAAACTATAAAAACACGTTGAAGCCTGATGTTATTTAATGATAAGTATAGCTTGTATTTATAATAGTAATTCAAAAGGTGAAAGAATCTCCAGTGACAGTTTGGAAAAAAGTTGTTTTACAAAATTGTGTTTTTGCTCAAGAAAATGTAAAATTTGTGGCACAATGGTTTTAAAGAACCATCTTATTACTTGATCTGGATAAACTCAATGTTATGTAAAAATGTCAGTGATGAAATCTATCCTTGTTTACCTCAAGCAAACAAACATGGAGACTGTTGATTTTTCAGAGGTCGGACCTTCTGCTTGTTTTGCTTGTTTTTAAAGGAAAGGCCAGAGTCCACTTCAAGAACACAGCGTTTACGGGAAACTGCGTGGTCTTTTAACTCTTTATAGAATCATGTGAATAAAATGTCAAAAAACAAATACTTTTGTAAGGACTGGATGTTTATATGTACACAAAAATGCACACCAGTAAAATAACCTGGGACCAGACTGACATCTTTATTTCAGGCCAGATATAAATGAACTCTATTTAACAGACTGTTAAAAACATGATACAATTTCTGAGGTTTATACTGGTTGTGAGTCACTAGTGTGTATATATGTGTGTGCATGTGTGTGTGTGTGTGTGTGTGTGTGTGTGTGTGTGTGTGTGTGTGTCAGCAGTGCAGTCAGTGTCATGGCGGTCAGCATCATGTCTGCATCTCTTCTCCTGTTCTGCCTTCTTCAATGTTTCCTTCAGGTCTTCAGTCAAGGAAAAGGTAAAAGAGTGACCTTTGACCTTTTGCAGTGTTATTGTTGTTCCTTAGTTGACTGACAAAAATATTCAAGTGGTATAAAAACCTGCTGTTACTACAGTTACTGTTACTACAGTAGTGATAATTAGAAAAGTTGCTGTGTGTCCAATGTTATAGGGTTATACAAACAGACAATATTTAGTCCTTATTGTGTCAAAATAGCATCATTATCACTATAGTAACTTAGTGGTTAAAAAAACGATGGGGATGGCTAAGTAAAATATTACACACAAAAATTGTAACCTCCAATGCAGCCTTAAACATAGTGATTAAATAGTTGTTAAATTATACAAAAAGTATAAATTAATCCATTAATATCATGACTTCTAATCTTCTTAATTCAAATCACATTTAAACAGTGACTTCATGAATTTGTACACTACTTTGCAAAAAAGACTTCCGCTCATTTCTTTACACTTTGTAAGCAAACACACGTTTTATGAATTGTAAAATTCTTCAGCACAGTGCTTTCTTATAATTTCTTTAAAGTTTGCCACATCTTATTTGGGCCTTCACTGTTCAGTCTTCATTTTTTAAGAATACATTTGAAGAGCTAATAGCTCTTTGGGAATCACCTCATTGGTGCTATAATACTATTTTATGTCTGTCAAACTGCGTTATCTTTGGCATTTTCTATAGATCATGTCATGGCACTAAACAGTGCAACTGGTGATAAACTGTCTCAAGAACAAAAGCCAAACTTGGACCAAAGCGAATGGTTTGCTTTAAGTCTTTTATTAGAGTTTGTATGATACCATGGGGAGGCTAGGAGGATGACTGGGGACCGCACAGGTCAAGGTGAGTTGCAGATTGTTATCTTGCAGTGGAGGACAGAGCCATTGGTGGGTAAGCAGAGGCGTGGCTTAAGATGTTTGAAAAAGTACTGTAGACAAAAATGAATATATAACAGCTATAATCAAAGCTGTCAAAGCACCAGTAGAAATTAAATGACTGATTATTAAATTTTTTATCCTCTGTTAACTTTTTAACACTTCAGTTAGTTTTAGTTATTCATTATGTGTTAACCTAACATGGCAGAGCCTCCAGTTTTTCAGTTGCTCAGTTCTTCCAGTTATGACTAAATGTGCCACAGGAAACAACCTGTAAGTTCACACTTTTGTGTTTTCAGTGTTTCGTTCAGCTCCCGAGGCCAATACTGTGTTCCTGCGGCCCAAACGGGCCAATACGTTTATGGAAGAGTTCAGACAGGGGAACCTGGAGCGGGAGTGCTACGAGGAACAGTGCAACATTGAAGAGGCTCGCGAGTACTTTGAAGACACCCAGAAGACAGTTGGTTAAATTTAAAAAGGAGCTACTCAGCTCATTTCTACACCTGCATTTTCATTCTTAGATTCCACTACAGTGCGTGATACACAGTTAAAAAGTCAGTTGCAGACTCAAGTCTGAGCTTTTATGTTTGTTATTAGATTTGAATTTTTTTTACATTTAAATGTTAGAAAAAAACAGAAAAAATGATAAAGAGTCCTGTTTAATGACTCCTGAATTCTAACTGTTGTTGTTTTTTTGTGTGTAGAAAACCTTCTGGGCTGTTTACTCTGGTGAGTTTTATTTCACATTAGCTACTATATGCTCAACTACATCTGCTTAATTCATGAAAAGAAAAATTAGAAGCCAAATGAAAAGAAATGAAGAAAAACAAACCCAAAACTAAACTAAACTAAACTAAACTAAAACGATAGACTTTCCAAGTGGAGAACTCCAGGGTTTTGTTTGTTCCAAGTAATTTAATTACTAAATTATAAAATGTGGATTTTAAGCAACAAATATACGCATGTAACAGGCATCATTTATACAATTTATACTTGTGTAGATAGTGTCAACCAGACAATCTGGGCCTAGAGCCTTGCTCTGGTATAGTTTCTCCAACTGTCTTCAAAACTGGACAGAAATCACAGTAATGTATTTCAAATAGGTGAAAATTGTACATGAAAAGATAGATATGTATCCAAGATTAATCCTTGCTGGGATACTGGCGATGTGGTGCTTGTTCAGATGCTAAGCATAACTACAGTCTCTCTGAATTGTTAACACTTTAACTGCCACACACAAGGAGGAGTGCAGAATCCTAACAGTGTCTGTGTATTTGCAGTTCTTCCTCAGCTCTGTAAGAACAAAAATGGCGGCTGTGAACATTTCTGCAATGTGATCCAGGGAAGTGTTCAGTGCTCCTGTGCTGATGGATACTTCCTGGCATCTGATAAAAAATCCTGCCATTTCAATGGTGAGAGTCTTAAGAATCTACCTGGTCTTTTACTCTGATAGCAGAGCAGTGAAATACATCACAGATCAGACATTAGAAACTATAAAAAGTGAAACTAAACTTTCTGGTGACAAAATCCAACGTCTAATTTATATAAAACTCTTGCAGAGACCATAAGATGTGGTTTCATCATCCCCAAAGGGCTGCAGACTGTTTTGAGGGACCATCAGACAAAAACAACGGAGGGGAATATAACTGCACTTAACAGCAGTGTCTCCACAGAGCCGATCCAGGATGCTGATTTAATGTCCGATTTAGTGTCTGAAAACAGAACCCAAATTCCAGCAGAGACTTGGACAACTTTGGAAAGTCTGATTGACTCTGAAATAGAAGATGAGTCACATCGCCAGTCAGGGTATTGTCCACCAGGAGAATGTCCATGGCAGGTAGAGACACACATGAACATACCCACAACATGAAGTCGTTTTATTTGCATTAAAAATATTGATCAGATACAGACTATCACTCTCAAGTGAGTTTTTTGTTTTTTAACAGAGTTCATAGAATTGCTTGTCAACCTCATACATCTTCCAACTCTGGACAGGTTTAACAGTTTCAGTTTTATATGGTTTGTTTTCCTATCTTAGGCCCTCCTTTTCAATGAAAATGAAATAGTTTCTTGTGGAGGAACAATACTCAATGAAAACATCATCCTGACAGCTGCCAGCTGTGTAAACCAGTCAGATGACTTCAACGTCAGGCTCGGTAGGTCTGATGAGCCAATTACAAACCTTCACGTGCAATTCTAGGTCATCACATTCAGATTCAAAAATACCTGCTTAAGTTTTATTTTAATAATGACTGTCTGCCTAATAATAATTCATAAATCTTTTATATTTTCTATAATTTCTTTGGCACAGGTCCAATTCAATTCAATTTTATTTATATAGCACCAAATCACAACAACAGTCACTTCAAGGCGCTTTATATTGTAAGGTAGACGCTACAAAAATACATACATAGAAAAACCCAACAATCATATGACCCCCTATGAGCAAGCACTTTGGCGACAGTGAGAAGGAAAAACTCCCTTTTAACAGGAAGAAACCTCTGGCAGAACCAGGCTGGACACAATGGACTGGCGTGTCTATTACATGCTTTATGATATCGGTTTTTCTGTCTGCAGAATTTTCCTTGTCTGAAGTATGGGTGCATTGCAGCAGCCTATCGCACTCAACGCTATGTCCCCCTTCTGGCAAAATCATGCAATTACAGCTCCGTAACCCCAACTAAAAATCAGTGCCAGACTGCAATAAAACAAGTCCTTTTACATCAGTAAATTCTGAAAACAAATTACAGTTGTGACTAACAATTTGTAGGTGTGATATATGTATTCATTTTTGTTTTGACTGTTGTAATTAAAGTGTTTTGTTTGTTTCTCTGCATACAGGTGAGTTTGACAGGTCAGTGGATGAAGGTACTGAAGTTGACCACAAAGTGGAAGCAGTCCTCGCCCACAGAAACTACAATGCATGAACCTACGATAATGACATTGCACTCATCAAACTGGCTACACCTATCAAGTTCACAAGGTTCATCCTGCCAGTCTGCATTCCTGAGCAAGACTTTGCCAAAAAGGTGAAACTTTAAGCTAGTGTCATCATTTTACTCCACATTTAATAGAATAGAATAGATATTTATTGTCACTGTTACAAGAACAATGAAACACAGTTTGTCTTCTCTCTGTTGGCAGCAGTGTTGGTCAAGTTACTTGAAAAAAGTAATCAGTTACTAATTACTGATTACTTCCCCCAAAAAGTAATCCCGTTACTTTACTGATTACTTATTTTCAAAAGTAATTAATTACTTAGTTACTTAGTTACTTTTTAAAAACACAATTTACAACCTGAATAGGTGATAAAGCGATAGATCTTTCAGCCCAATTCTACTTTTTCTGCATAATCCATCATACAAAATGTAATCAAATGGAAAAGTCTCTTTTTAAAACTTGTTTTATTAGTTTTAATCTTTTAACTTAAATTATATGCAACATTCTCTGACTGGAAGAAATTTGTTTAACATTTAAACCTATTTTCTGTACATTCCAGCACATAAAATAAAATATTTTTTTTGTGTTTACACTCACTCTTTCAAATAGAAGTAAAACACAGCAGAAAATAAATAAAGTCAAAGACTAGTTGCTCTATTTTCACCTGTAAAGCAGGACTGGGGTAGGCGGAGGTGTGCCCTGGTGCAGGTGTGCCGCAGCGGTCAGTTGAAGACTCCGCGAGTTTCTCTGTGAATTTCCCATTACAGTCGTAGCGCATTCGGTGCTTGCTTGGAAGTTTAGGGGGTTTTTTCGCTGTAAAAAGAAGTTTTCTTCTCACGCACAACGGACGCTAATGTTTTTGTCACTTTTTATGGAATCAAACTCAAAATAAGGTCAGTACTTCCACGCTTTAAACGCTGCATGCTCATACTCTCTCCCGCACTCGATATATTATCCATTGTTGATCTGCAGACAGCTGTTGTCACGAACGTCGCACTCGCTTACGTCACTGTCATGAGACATTCTCGCAAAAAACTCACGGTTTTAGTAACGCAGTAACGCAGCGTTCCTACGGGAAAGTAACGGTAATCTAATTACCGTTTTTGCAATGGTAATCCCTTACATTACTCGTAACTTGAAAAAAGTAATCGGATTACAGTAACGCGTTACAAGTAACGCGTTACTGCCCATCTCTGGTTGGCAGCATGTAGATTTACATTGAGATTGTTTTAGGATATGAGAAGAAGATAAAAATAGACATAAGTTTAAGGGTATTAAGGGTTTAAGGGTTTAAGGGTACCTACTCAGGGAATGTGTGTTGCGTACACACAGTAACACTGTGTCCAGTGTGCGAGGAGTCCTTGATGATGATACTGGATTTCCGCTGAAGTCTGCCTGTATAATTTTCTCTGAGGGAGGTTAGTGAAGTGCCAATTGCCTGCTCTGCAGCCCTCACCACCCGCTGCAGTTTCCTCTTGTCCCCCACAGTACAGCAGTTGAACCAGCGTGTACAGCAGTAGGTCAGAAGGCTCTAGATGGTGGAGTGGTAGTAGTTTACTAGCAGTCTCTGGGGTAATTGGGTAAAGTTTTCTACCCTTTCTACCTCCTCCCCATCAATGTAGAGGGTGGAGTGCTCAGATTGCTTCTAATGTTAATTTATCAAAGTTTATCAGAGGAACAACATGGTCTGAGGCAATAGATGACAAGACAAGACTTAATGGCTGAAACTTTGTCAGTAAAAAATGCCCCAAAATCATCACACATACTTAGTGCAGGTACTGCTCCAACATTATTACATTGATTGATAACAGGATTAACCTTTCATGCATGAATTATGACAACTGCAATCTGGATTTTTTTTCTTAAGCATTCATCTTTAGGTATGAAAAGATGAATAAAAACACTTAAGAAAAAAAATCCTGATCGAAGTTGTCATAATTCATGCATGATAGAGTTAAATAACAATAATTTCAATGAAACACGTCATACATCTATACATACATTTATAGTAAAATTAAACGACCAGTGGGTGGCAGAGTATGGAGTGACACATCACTGTCCAATGTAGTGTTTTAAGTGCAAGTATACCATCAACACTGACACAAATACACGAAAACAGCCTTTGAATAGCTGTCCACTGTAGTGACCACTATGCGTGAAAGGGTTAAAAACGTTTCTTTTTTTTTTTATTCTGAGGATTGTGGGTATTTGTGGACACTAGATCTGAGATAACTTGAGTCTTTGCAATTGAAAACAATTCTGCAAAGAAGAGTGACAAAATATTCCTCCACAGTGATATGAAAAACTCATTGTCATTTTTCACAAATGTTTGATCACAGTTCTTGCTGCCAAAGATGGAACAACCAGTTACTCATTTTGGAGTCAGATTGGTTTGGACAGCTTTTTTCTACGCTCTTAAATGAAATCATCATTTAAAAACTGTATCTGACTAATATTAAAATTTGCTTGATGAGCTAAAACATGTGAATGTGACAAATGTGCAAGAAGGTTTAAAAAAAAAAGTCAGTAAGTAAAATTTGGTTTATATATCACCTTCACAAGAAGTGCTACACAAGATCCAACAATAAATTTAAAAAAATCAGGGACGGGCAAACAGTTGTATATAAACATGTCATTTATTGTATGTTGCACCTTTGAAACACCACAGTCATTCTAAGTGCTTCACAACACAGAACTAAAAATACAGATTTAAGTTCAGATATATAAATTAGAGAGTAAAGAGTGAAAACTCAATTTAAAAAATAAAAATATTCAAGTATGATTGCAATATAAAGGAATGGTTTAATTAATTAGCTAAAGACTGCAGTGAATAATCCCACTTTTAACATCTTTAAATGCTATAGTGCAAATCTGATATCTGTAAGTAGTTGGTTTCAGCAGTGGGAAGCCTAGTGCCTAAATCTGATTTCTTTTTGGCCAATGGTCAAATATTTTGAGGGTTGACTTTCCCACAAGCTAGAGCAGTCACTCTATTTTATCTACCTTAAAAGAAGGCCTTTGTGTTTTCCACAAATTAAGCTTAAACATTTAATTATCTGGGTGTCTACTCCAGTTGAAGACCTGTAGTTACTACATAACTGTAGTTATGCCATGTTTACACGAAAAAATAAAATAAATGCAGGATCAGAAACAGACAACTGCCACTCTGGATAAATTTTTTACCTTTAATTTCAGGTCCTGATGCGGGAGCCAGTAGCTGTGGTCAGTGGTTTTGGACGTCTTGGGGAGGCTCAGATTCCATCCATGTTCATGAAGCGCCTCGTTGTAACCTACGTGGACCGTCAAACCTGCATCAATTCCACTTGGTTGCCAGTCACTCATGGCATGTTCTGTGCTGGCTACAAATATAGGGATGCTTGCCAAGGTGATGGTGGTGGGCCACACATCACAAGTTATAATGGCACCCACTTCATCACTGGCATTGTGAGTTGGGGCGAAGGCTGCGGACGCAAGGGCAAGTATAGCTTCTACACCCAGGTGTCCAGGTACATTCAATGGATCCATGAGGGGATCAAGAAGCTGGTGCACAGTGGCACAAATGGCGGCAGTCAGCATCCTGCAATAAAAAGGCTTTACCTGTAAAACATTTGTAAACATCCACCAACACTCACAGTTTATGCCTCTCATGTGCCTTCTGAAAAGTCAGAGAAACAACGTTTATCCTTATAAGCAAAGAGCTACAAGTCCCACATGTGACAGAGAGAATTAGAGTCAATAATTGTTTATGAGGTTCCTCAGGGTACTACTCCTGGCCCTTTTATATTTTTAATTTGGTTTATGTAACATCAATTTTGTTTCAAATTCATGATTTGAGATGAATTTCGGTCCAACCTTCCCTCACTTTTGGCTCTGTATGGTCTTGATCTCTGTTTGATGTTCCAGTTTTTTCACAGATTCCTGTTTAACTCTTTCTGTTCAGACTGATTCCATTAAAGGGACAAACTGTCACTAACATGGCATATCCACTGAAACTTGATTTAATAATTTTGTTGGTCAGTATGATTAAAGTGAGAATGGAAAGCATGTCTGTGTCCATGTATTCTTTACAAGTTGCTGACAGAAATTAGCTTTTGAGCTGAATTTTAAAAAACTTTCAGCAGTATAACAATAATATAGCAATAGTTTGAAGCGTGATGTCCTTTTAAAATCACACTTTTTGTTTCCTTTTGTTTTTCTGAATAAAGCAAACTGTTGGGTCTGTGTTCCCACAAGCCCCGCTAGTTTAGAGACTTATTCATCAAGAAGAAAACAAGACAGTCAGCGATCGATCAATTTACTTGCAAGGGAGGCCTCGTCGGTGTCTACCACAAAATGACCCCAAATCCGGCCTCCGCTTGCTGCCTTTTATTGGGAAAACAGTTCACACAATACAAAGTACCTCCCCTCATAAACCCCCCTTGGTTACAAAGACAAGGCACTGTATGTATGTATGTGTGTGTGTGTGTGTGTGTGTGTGTGTGTGTGTGTGTATGCAGGTATGTGTGTGTGTGTGTGTGTGTGTGTGTGTGTGTGTGTGTGTGTGTGTGTGTGTGTGTGTGACCTCCTGCTGACCAAAAGGGTCATAAAAGCAGGAAGCAACATCACAAGAAACAGATCTTCCAGATAGAATGTATCTGCATACAAGTCATTATGCAAATATGCTGTTTATAAGATTGGGGAAACCTGCAGTCAGCTGAGACTGAAGAAGTCACTTGGATAAGTGACGAAACGTTTCTCCCACTGAAAACACTACGTCCAGATGAACAGAATCAACTTTTGGAGAACTAGCTGATCAGTTCAGGCCCCATCTTATCGTAATTACCTCATAGCACCCTATCACTCCATTAAAGCACCTTGATGGCAGACTGCGTGCTTACTTGTGGTCCCTAGGATATTTAAAAATATAATAGGAGGCAGAGTCTTCAGTCTTTAGGCCCCTCTTCGGTGGAACAAGCTTCCAGTTTGGATTCAGGAGACAGACACTATCTCTATTTTAAAGATTAGGCTTAAAACTTTCCTTTTTGACAAAGGTTATGGTTAGGGTTGGATCAGGTGACCCTGAATCAGCTGGGGCCTTCCTATGATGCCCTATTTTTTCTTCACTCATCATTTTCACTCATTTTGCACATTATACACTTTGTATTTAATCATTAGTTATTATTAAACTCTGGCTTTCTTCCTTATTGTTTCTTTTTGTCCTGTCTCCCTCCCCTCATGCTCAACTGGTTAAGCAGATGTTTTTTTAGTTAAAAGGGAGATTTTCCTTTCCACTGTTGCCAAGTGTTTGCTTAAAGGAGGTTGTTGAAATGTTGGGTTTTCTCTGTGTGATTGTAGAGTCTGGTCTTTACCTTACTAGCACCTTGAGATAACTGTTGTGATTTTGCACTATAAAGATAAACAGAATTGAACTGAATATGATACATGTTTTTACATTTCAAGTAATCACTACTCTAACAGAACAAGCATTACTAGATGGTAAGTAACAAGATCAAATTGCTTAAACTTAACTGTTATGTACTAAATAGAAATTTAGAGTAAAGATTTCTCCAGTGACTCTGCTGGAGGGAAATGAAGTTGCAAATGTCATAAAAAGCTAGTTTATTTTCGATAACATTGGTGTTTCTGCTGACAAAAACCGTCATTTTCCTGCATCAAAATTTTAAGTGGTAAACCCCGATAAATCTACTACCAGATGTACCAGATATACTAGATGATAAACATTTGTGATGAAATCTATCCTCGTTTACCCCAGACAAACAGACCTGCAGCCTGTTGATCGTTCAGAGGTCGGACCTTTTGTTTGTTTTGTGTGGTTTGAACAGAAAGGCCAGAGTCCACCTCAGGAACAGAGCGTTTAGTGAAACTTGTGCCGTCTTTTAACTCTTTATAGAATCATGTGAATAAAATGTCAAAAAACAAATAGTTTTATAAGGATTGGATGTTTATATGAACATAAAAATGCACACCAGTAAAATGACCTGGGACCAGACTGACATCTTAGTTTATTTCAGGCCAGATATCAATGAACTCAATTTAACAGACTGTTAAAAACATGATACAATTTCTGTGAGATTTGTGCTGCTGTTGTGAGTCACTAGTGTGTATATATGTGTGTGCATACATGTGTGTGTGTGTGTGTCAGCAGTGCAGTCAGTGTCATGGCAGTCAGCATCATGTCAGCGTCTCTTCTACTGTTCTGCCTTCTTCAATGTTTCCTTCAGGTCTCCAGTCAAGGAAAAGGTAAGAGAGTGACCTTTGACCTTTTGCTGTGTTATTGTTGTTCCTTAGTTGATTGACAAAAACATTCAAGTGGTATAAAAATACTCCAAGTAGGTACAGAATTTATCTACATTTTTACTGTCAGTACAGTTATGATATCTATTATGTATCCAATGTTACAGGTGTCACTAATACACAATAATTAGCTCTAATTGTGTCCCAATGACAGCTTGCTACATTATTATTATAACTTTGGTTACTTAATGGTTAAAGATATAAAATATAAGTACTACCTTAAACAATATAAAAGAATCTATTAATATTGTGACTTTTACAATTATAACAATAACATTTATTCTTCAGCACAGTCTGAACTCTCTTAGGCAGCTTTCTTGTCCTTCCTTTAAGTAGTCTTCAGGAATAGTTCTCCAGTTTTCTTTAAGGACATTCAAAGCTCTTCTTTGGATGTTTCTGCCTTTTGTTCTTTTCTCTGTTGACACGATCCCACACTGCTTCAATAATGTTGAGGTCCGGGCTCTGGGGAGGCCAAACCCTGACTGATTCTGGTACACTGATTTCTGATCTGATCTCAGATTTGGTGTCAGACTTTTGTTAGAAGTTTTTCCTATTTCTTACGGACATGACCTGACAATTTTCTTATTTTTTGTTCTCCCCTGAAACTCTATTAGATATTAGCTGAAGTGTACAGGTAATAGCCTTTGGAAATCAAATTTTCATCAACTTTTATGCTCATCAAACTGTTTTACCCTCAGCTAAAGAAACTGAGACTGTCAGGGCTCTGTGTGCGGACAGGCAAGGATGAGGACCTAAATGCAGGACTCGTGGAGACAAAATGGCAAACACAAAAACCTCAGCTTTATTGCTGGCATGAAACAGAAACATTAACCAAACCATGAAAGCTATAACTGGACCACGCAGGCAAATCTGAGGGTACGGCACGACAGAGAGCAAAGGAAAACACAGGGCCTATATACACAGAGGAGTAATCAGGGAACAGGAAACAGGGCCAATTAGGGCCAACGAGACAGGGGGAAGCAAAACTTGACTCACTGCACATAAGACATGGACCTTCAAAGTAAAACAGGAAACAAGAGACAAATCACCAAGACGCAAACTTGACACTGAACAACACCTATAATAATAATCAAAACAGCACAACTAAAGAATCAGAACATAAATCATAATACAGAAGAATGCCAACACATAAGAAACTGAAAATGCTGAACCGTGACAGAGACAGCTACTGAGTTTTGTTTTTTGACACTGTAAAGATACAGTAGGTTCTTGGCTAGTAGATGCAAAACTGGTTCATTGCCTGAGTTAGGTGGCTTTTTATTCAAAGAAACATTTTTGATTGACTTTCAGAAAGCCAGGAAAACAACTGCTAAAGGCCAATTGAAGACTTTTCCAAGACTTAGTACTGTAGACAAAATTGGGCAAAGTAACTATGACATCCATAATCATCACATAGTTTCTCATTTATTTTTTTTTCCCTGTTAATGTCACTGTTTTTTGTTTCAGCAACAGACACCTTATTATTTATCACATGGTAACCTAACATATCGGAGCCTCCAGCCTTTTCAGTGCTCTCGTGTTTTCAGTGTTTCGTTCAGCTCCTGAGGCTCACGCCGTGTTCCTGCGCCCTAAACGGGCCAACTCGTTCATTTTAGAGGAGATCCTACAGGGCAACTTGGAGCGGGAGTGCTACGAGGAGCAGTGTAACTATGAAGAGGCTCGCGAGTACTTTGAAGACACCCCGAGGACGGTTAGTTAAATTAAAAGAGGGAGCTTTTATGCTCATTTCTACACCTGTTTTTTTACTTTTAGATTCCAGTATACACAGACTAAAACAATGTGTTTTAGGTTCTGATTCTTTAGGGACCACCTACTCATTTTTGATTTACATTTTTTTTTTCTGTTTGTGTTACATTTGATGTTCTCTATTTCTTTTCAATTGCCCCTTGAGATGCGCCCAGAGCTGCAGTCTTAATCCTGAGCCTGTTTATGTCATATTTGAAAATTTGAGCATGTTTAATGATCGTCTTTAAACATACATAGAAAAAAGAGAAAAAACAAAACAAAAAGAGCATTGCTTAATTCCTCTCGGATTCTAACTTTTTTGTTTGTGTGTAGATCACTTTCTGGGCTGTTTACTCTGGTGAGTATCTACTTTAAGCTAAACTACATGTGATTAATTAATGAAAAAAAATAAATTTAAAAATTTAAAAAAACCATTTACTTTCCAACTAGAAACTGGAGTTCATTCAGATCATTAAAATGTGTTTAGAATGTATTTTAATTATTTTTTTTGTTGATTTACTGTCATCAAATTTATTATTTTAAATGTAAATATTTGATTTAATAGTTTCACAGCAAAAATATAAACATTTATTAGTTTACTAAACACTAGCAGTTTCTGTTTTTGGTCTTTGGAGGTGGAAACCATTGCTTGCGGGGTCCCTGTCTGAATGGAGGGAACTGCACTCCCAATGTGCGGGGGTTTACCTGCTCCTGCAATGCCCCTTACTACGGTCCAGTCTGTGAATTCAAAGTACAGGATGAGGCATTACAGAGAATAACGTCATCCACAGCACAGCAAACCAAAACAGCAGGTCTGACCACACCTCCATAAAAGGACGGGAGATCAAAACTCATGGTGCACTAATGGGAATTAAGAAATATCAGACCATCACGTATAAAAGATGATTCTTTGTTTTGCAAATCTGTCTTAGAGAAGTGTCCGACTGAGAGTCCAACTGCTTGTCATCAGCTGTGCACAGTGACCTACGAGTCCTTCCGATGCTCCTGCATGTCTGGATTCAAGCTGCACAGCGACGGACGGAGCTGTCTGCCAGAAGGTTGGATGCTCCGGAAAACCACTAGACTTGAGACCAGTTCAAACTGGTGAGATGAAGTTTTATTGTTGTCTTTGTCTCCACAGTCGAGTTTCCCTGTGGAAGACTTCCTGAAGAAACTCTTTCCATGTGTCACCATGGTAACTGTCCCTGGCAGGTAAGATCTTCTGGTACAGTAAGGTGTCAGTCTAAATAAAACCACAATAATAAATAAAGTGTCTGTTTTCTGCCACCAGGTGTCTCTGCTGAACAGCACACTGCAGAAGTTGTGCAGTGGTGTGGTGCTGGGTCAGCGGTCCATCCTTACCTCTGCCCGCTGCCTCTATCAGGACTCAGAACCAAAACTCTCCAACCTCTATGTGCTTGCCGGTAGGAAAATGCTATCACAACCATTGTTATCACACCATGATAACACTATAATAACTACTACTAAACTAAAATATAGAAAGGGCGATGTATAGACATCAATTTCTCATCCATTCAGAATAAAAATCTAAAAAAGTCACGTCAGTCCATTTTAAATTTCACTGTTTTTAAATTTGCTTCTGTTACTCAGAGTTTGCAAAAGAACAGACATCCTGTACTTAAGTAGAAGTACAAACACTAGTGTTGAAAAATACTCACGTAAAAGTAGAAGTACTGATTCAACTTCTTTAATCAAGTAAAAGTGAAAAAGGGGCGGCTCTGAAATGTACTCTAAGAAAAAACAGTAAATGTAGCTCTTTGGAGGACGTTCTTTTGTGCAAAGCTAACTGAACCATGTGCTTTAATAAAGTATTAATAAAATATTGTCAGTAGGGCCAGAAAAACTTTATTTTAGTCTAAATTTTAATTCTAATAAATGTATTCAGCCTGAATTGCTTAAGTACAACATCAGCAGAGGAAAATGTAAAAATACATATTTCTATTTTCTGTTGCATATATTGCAGAGGGTGACTTTGGCTCTAAAAGGAAAGTATGGTCAGGGGTTAAACTCAGATTAACCAGGTGGGGAAACCTAAAATCAGTTGTAATTGGCTCAGTTTGGGGAAAAGAATCGCACTTTAACTCCTGACACATCAGTTTGATGTTAAAATTGTAGGGAGTAAAAGTAAAAAATTGTCAGAAAAACATATTTGAAGTATTTGTAATGTATATATATATTTCAGGCTGCTCACAGACAATTTGCCCAATTTTTAAACAAAAAACAAACAAACAAACATGGATTAAATTCTATCAAATGTTCAAATCACTGAAGACAATATTAAACCCAAACCAAAAAGTGGAAAACTAGCCCTTACACACATTAAACCCTGAATAAGCAATTGACATAGTGACAAATTAATGCAGTGTATTGATTTAAAAGGTTTCAAGAGCCAAAGCTGTCCATCAGAAATTGATGGCTGACTACCAGCTATCCCAGCTACCATAGGGTGAAAGGCAGGGTACACTCTGGACAGGTCACCAGTCTGTCGCAGGGCTAACACAGTGAGCCACACAAGCATTCGCACTAACATTCATACCTTTGGGCAATTTTGAATAATCAATTAACCTAACCCCACTAGCTGCATGTCTTTGGACTGTGGGAGGAACCCGGAGTACCTGGAGAGAACCCACGCAAACTCCACACAGAAAGGCCCGGCCAGTCGAACTCGGGACTTTTTTGCTGTGATGCAAAAGTGCTAACCATCATGCCACCTGCATTCATTCATATAAAAATCTTTGGCTGTGGCTGTACTTTGAGAGGTTTATCCGTTATTAATTCATTTTTTGAGCTGCAGAGCACTGTGTGCACACTGCTGAGTAAAAGGCACTGGTGTGCTCTACACTTTTCATTTACATCATGCAGTTCTGTATCTATCCATTAAAATTAAGTTACTGCAAAATTATTATTTTCTCGATAAGTGAGCAAAGTTAAAAAGTTACAAATTCAGCAGGGGACCAAATATTTATTTCCCACAGTGTGGCTCAATTCATTTCTTAACTAATTTCCTTTGTCTCCCAGAGAAACAGAGGACGCTCTTCCCAGTCAAAGCGATGTACCTTCACAACGGTTATCATAAAGATCACCATGAAAATGACCTCGTCCTCATCGAGCTAGCTGACTCCATGACCTTTAGCCCCAGCCTCATCCACCTCTGTTTGCCCACCAAAGACTTCAGCGAGAATGTCCTGATGCATTCTGGGAGGACTGGGATTACACAGAGTTGGGAGACCAGCAAGAACCAGAAACTGGTCTATATGACGCTGGACGACTGTCGCCGTGAGCTGAACATCCCGCATCCACTAAGCAACAAAATGTTCTGCATGAGGAAGCAACATGAACCTTTAAAGTACCGAAATGAAACACAAGAGAGCCCAGGAGCTCAGAGACACCCTAATGTACACCTTGAGATTCCAAAGAGAGGCCACAGGCATCAAAACAGACCTTTAGAGAACCAGACTGGAGTCAAGGGAAGGCTTCATGGGGGCACGGTGAATAGGCTCCAGAATCAAACCCAAAACACTAACCGCAGGCTGCTGAATAAAACAGCAAGCTACAACCACACTTCAAAAGCTCTGAATTTTGAGTCCTCGCATGGGGTCAGCAGGTCAAATTCGGAGCCCAGCAACAGGCCATGTGGCGGGCTGATGCCAGGGTCGCCTGTAGCCACAGTAGAGCAAGGCACAGTGTTCCTGACCGGGCTGCTAATCTCATCACCCTCTGAGTGCGAGGCCAGCGGCGGTGGTTTGGTGTTCAGCAAACTGTCTCGTTACCTGAGCTGGATCCGAATGAGGCTGGAGGTGATCGAGAAGTTAGCCATGACTCCCCAAGTTAGACAATATCCAGAAGCTCGCTAACAGATCGCCACCATATTTAAAACTCTAAAACCGATCCACCTGTTCTTGGTCACTTGTAATGTTTTTTGTTTTCTTCTTTAGGTACGGCAGCTCCCTAAAGAAACTTTCCTCCCTGAAAACTTTGAACATAAAACAGTTTTGCTATGAGTCTCTTGTCCTACATTCAGTTTCTTTTTTCCAAATGGTCACAACAAAAACACAAAATTGAAACTTTCTGCTGCTGCACTTCACAAACATTAAGTCATGAATAATATTTGTATTTGAAATGTGTAAATTAAAATGCTTTTGAAAAAACAAATTCCAGTCTCTTAATCTTGTGGTGGTAAAAGTTCAGTTCTGCTTAAAATAAAACCTTTGACACCCACAATTCATAGCAACAAATGTAATAACCAGATACAAGCTCTACAAACCAACATCTGTTTTATTCGACATGTTTTTAAAGTACAAAATAAAGAAAATATGAATTGAGTGAGTAAAGTTTCCAGGAAAGCAGCCCTGTAGGATTGTCTCATAGACTATGAGACAGAGGACAGAGGAGGGAAGGGATTCTGTTTGCTGACCACGAGCTTCTGGTGCTGGTGGGAGATGTAGCCTTTGATGTGACCCTGGAAGACGACAGGAAACACAGAAGAAGAGCTCAGTGTTTATTTGCCAGTTCACCTGAATGTAAGTGGCTTTTTATGTTCCAGTTTCCTCACCATGTAAATGAGGTTGGCCAGGATACATTGCACCTCGTCGATGTCGACATCCTCCACCTTCATCATCCTCAGAGCCACCAGGAAGGCATCCAGAGGCAGCTGGTGAGTCCTCAGCAGCAGATACCTGCAGACAGAAATCAGTCAGGGTATGGTTCATGTTTGCAGAGATTACAGAGAAAATTATTTCCTATTAGCCATTTTGTGATTGAGATTACAGAATAAAACTATAAAATCTGAATAATCCACAAACAAGGCAAAACACCTAAACGAGGTGCTAAATTTGAGGTCGAAATGCTCCCAAAAATGAAGGAACCAATCTTCATAAACAAAAATACATCAAAATAAGTAATATGTCAAACGAATTTGATTACATTTCAGTTTGTGTGTGTGTTGGTAAAACAGCTACTGAGTAGGGCTGCAAAATTAATCGTTAGAAAATCGCGATCTCAATTCATACTTATGTGCGATCTCATTTCCAAATGACAACGATTTCAAAAAAAAAAAAAGGATGACGATTGTACCGCATTTTGATCCGGGACATAATCTGCATGAAAACAAGCGCTCACTCTTCCTGCTCAACAAATGACAAGGGCGGAGCCTTAAACCACGTAATACCGAAGCCAGCTGGCAGGGAAAAAACAACGGTGAGCACGTGAGAGATGACGAAGCCGTAAAGGCCAAGAAAGTGACAGGAGAAAATCCGTCCCGGTCAACCACATCAACAACAGGAACCTTATACAGCGCTTCCCCATACCCGTCGAACTCCCGCAGGCACAAAGAAATTACAGAGGCTATCACTTATCACCTGGCTAAAGATATGGCTCCCATCAACACTGTGCAAAACGAGGGATTTAGGAAAATGATCAACACCCTAGACAAACGCTACACAGTGCCGTCCCGCAACTATTTTTCAAATGTTGCACTACCTGCTCTATACACGCAGTGTCGAGAAACGGTGGAGACGGAATTACAAGCAGTACAACATTTTGCGGCAACGACAAAATGTGAGACATTTATTGTTTTTATGTTCATTTATTGTTTTTATGTTCAGTTTCAACTGTTACGAAGTTGATGTGCAGTTAATAAGTGCAATAAATATTTATACTGGAAAAAAAAATCGTGAGAGAATCGTGATCTCAATTCTAAGCAAAAAAATCGTGATTCTCATTTTATGCAAAATCGTACAGCCCTACTACTGAGCCACTCACACTTTCTTGTAGAGGTTCCTGTAGGTGATGATCTTCAGCTTCTCCAGGATGAGGAAGATCCCGCAGCGGATGAAGAAGGTCTCGTGTTTGGACAAAGCCTCATTCAGCAACAGTAAGTTCCCTTCACTGACACAAGCATTTACCTGTGAGCCCACATGACGTGATGTCACTTCCTGTGATAATGCCCCTGCCCCTCTGCTTACCTCACAGCTTTGGTAACATCAGAAAACTGCATGAGGTCATACTTCCTAAGGAGCTGATGCGTTGGCATGTGACCCTGAAACACCAGCAACAACCAGTTACCCTGGGAACCATTACACTGCTCCCATGATGCAACAGTCCTGACAGTCCTGAGTGTAAACTGGTCTGGACTTTCTAATCAGGATCTAAACTGGTGTAAAGCCATTTTACCAAATCTAATCAATTTCTAAAGTTTCTTACCAGCAACATCTTGACAGGCAGCAGGTAAATGAGGATCATCCTCTTGTTCTTCTGGCTGGATCGATGACAGTGATCAAAAGCATATGACAAGAACTCCTCGGCTACAGAAACAAAAAATGATTTTAACTGTAGTCCAAACCTGAATCATTTAACAATTTCAAATAATGTTTAAGTCGACACTGTGCCATTTCTGTAGCAGTGTTACCCAGTTTGAAGTCACTGTCAAACATGGCTTTGCGGCCCACGTAGTATTTGTAGGTGACCTTCTGAGCTGGACTGTAGTCGTTCTTCAGGTTGGAACTATCAATGGCTCTAATCAGAGGTTTGCACAGGTGCAGCTTATTGATCTGCAACACATAAACCTGCAGCTATAACCAATCACCAAATCTCCATCGATGATTCATAAACTGAGTGTTTCAGTCACTAATTATTGAGTTTAGACCTTGAAATAAATCTTGAAGAGCTGGTTGCTCAGAAACATCATCCCCCACTTCTTTGAGTCCTCAATACCTGCACGACTACCAACATTGAAAATGTCAATATTAACAAGGACGTCCATTAAACATGAAATATAATAGTGCATAAAATGGGAAATCTAATAAACGCATACACAGAGGAAGTGTATATTTACTGACTTGTCACTGGCACAAACTCTGAAGCAGCTCATCAGCTGCTCTGCTGCTTTCTCCAACATCTCGCTAGGCTGACCTTTACCCTTCTTCTGTAGCTGCTGCTCCGCCTGGACACAACAATAAAATTAAAACCCACTTTCAATAACTTTCAATCACACCTGAAGGTTTTCACCTGTAATTTCCTGGTCCTGTCCTTCATAAGCTTGCCCTGAGCTCTATACAAATTTTTTTACGTTAGTTGTTTTATTTGCATTTATAGAGGAAAATGGTTAAATTTTTTAGTTTTTTTACTATAAATACAATACTGAGTACTCCTCATTTCTTTATATATTTTGCTAGGAAAATGGGAAACCAGTGCAAGCATACATGGAAATATAGCATATAAGGCAATCACAGGGTTGTTACAAATCTAACAAGCTTGAAAGTCAATATTTGCAAAATCTAAAGAAATGAGTGGAGGCTCAAGACTTTTGTGCAGGACTGTAAATAAACACACATATATGGATGAATTTGACTGCTGAACAGATAAAAGAAAAGCCAGTTTGAAATGTTAGTTACGTTGTTGGCGAATATCCGGAGGTCCAGAGTGACAGCAAACATCACGGGCAGAGCCCTGAAACAGAGGGCAGTGATGGTGCGTTCAAAGGCAGCACGTTAGAATGAGCTTCAGTCTGCTACTTTGAAACTGAACTCACCAGTTCTCCTCTTTGTGGGACTGAAAGGCCTTCAAGAAGGACGTGAGGAGTCAAGGAGCTGATCGGACTGATTAGTGATTATTTACTGAAGGTCAGATTGTGTGATTAAGAGACCAAAAAGTCACTTTATGAAGGATATTGAACAACGAGCGTCTGGAACTTGTAGGCTTCAACAAAGTCATGGTTGGCTACAGCGTAGGTACACCTGAAACACACACACAGCCATTTTCTTTCACCTTTATGTCCTTACAACACCACTAAAGCATCACCGTCTGATCCATCGGTCCCACCTGAGGTGAGCTGCGACCATCTCATCGTACGGTGGCTCCAGAACCTGCTGACACTTATCCTCTGGAGTCGCCAGCTGTAACACACACACACACACACACACACACACACACACACACACACACACACACACAGGTGAGGCTGTGTCCTAGCAACATTCAGAGTTTATGCGAGGCAGCAGTGGCTGACCTGGAGACGGGGGTTGGCAACGTGCGGGTGTTTGAAGGACAGCAGCTCAGCACAGAAGGAGCCCTCGCGGTTGTCGATGGCCTCGTAAACCTTCAGGAGGAAAATGAGACAGATTACAACCAAATTACATAAAAAACGTACATTTCAGACACAGTTAAAGGTCAGAGGTTACCTGCTGCAGGTACTGGTTGATGGTGATGTGAGCCATGAAGGCCTGCTGACCCAGCAGCTGTCTGAACCTGAAGAGAAAAACCAGTTTAACTTCACTTCAGTTTTCACTGTTACTCATGTATTAATGTTATGAAACAAACACACGTGATGATCTCAAAGCTCCAGCACAAAAGAAACATTATTGCTGCACAGTTTGGCTGCTTGAAGGGTCAACTTCAGCACAGTAAGAGTCACCACAGCAGATCATCATCCTTTGTTGCACCAGCCCTCTGCATCCTCCTTTACTACATCCAAGACTCTCCTCTGAGGTCTTCAACTTCTTCATATTCAACAATCTTTCCTAATATATTCCCATCATGATTGACCTCTGGCACTCCTGGTATCCTTTCCACTTACTCACTTGCACACACATTTTATCTAACTTCCTTCTCTCAGATCTCTCCCTTTACCTGGACTAATCTGTTATGGGAATCTCATTCTTCATTATCTTTATGATGTTTGCTGGTCAAGATTTTTACTCCTAGTGCCTGGGACCAGCACTAGGAGTAAAGTGACTTGAATTACTTTGTTTGCATTAATTTAAATCAGGAATAATTCAGTTTTATTTTTTCTGTGGAATCATTTGATAAATAAATGCAATAATTATTTTTTTTATATTTTGATAAATAATTGTTTGATTTATTTATTTTATAACACGTGTCTTAAGTTCAGGTGGGTCTAAATCAGTTTAAATATAGAGCACATAAGATTATTCAATTAAATTTTCAATTCAATTCAAATTTATTTATATAGCGCCAAATCACAACAACAGTCGCCTTGATTTGTGACCATTATATGGTCCCTATTTTCTTTTAGTTCATATTAGCTTATGATAACTCCTCTTTACAACCTGCATCCACAAACACTCTTAAATTTAATATCGGAGGCTGATTTTTATATTTAAAAAAGAAAAATGAAGAAACAGAAACAGAAAGTCTACGATCTTATTTTATTAAGATCTTAATAAATTAAATAAAAGCGGATTTCTCGCCGGGTTTCTCTGTGAAACTGACTCCAACCAGGCAGCAGCTCTTTTTTCGCTTTAATTCCTTCGTTTCCGGTTAAAATCCTACGTTTGATCGCAGTTTCCGGTTGATAACAGAGAACAAGTAACAACACAAACATAAAAACGAACAACAGACAACTACCTACCTTCAAAACAAAGATTTAATCTGAAAATAAGTCCCAAATCCACTATTTGCGTCCATTCAACTGATGCACACCACAACAACGTCCGGGTCTTTGGGGGGGGGTCATACTTCCGCTACATTTCCACAATAAGAGGCTATAATTCAAAATAAAAGCATTACGCTATACCAGCTATCACGACGAATGGTCAAAAAACAACTAAATATATGTTTTTGTATGTATTTTGACATGCATTTTACAAACATTTTGACATGAACCTTCTTCTTTATGAAGTTGATAAAATAAATGTGTAAAAGGGGGCTCAAAGACTAACACTTGGTCTATAGATCAATAAATCATCAAGTCTCAGTGACGACTTCCTCTTTTTCTACTTTTAAAAAACTGACATAAAATGACACTCTCTCTTAAGTCTTTATTGACACACAGCCATAGCTGGACTGGCCATCGGGCATACCGGGCATTTGCCCGGTGGGCCGCTGGCGATTTTTTGTTTTTATGGGCCGATGGATTTTTTTTATTTATTTATTTTTTTAGGAAGGGTATATATAATGAAAGGTGTTGGATTGGCCAATTGGTCATGATCGACTCTGGGCTGGACCAATTACAGCCGAGGAGGCCGGATGCACCCTCCCCCTTGTTTAGCAATCTTAGACGAACTAAAGAAAATGGAGAACAAAAAAAGGAAAGGAGGTGTTTATGAAAATATCACTAAATCTGCCATTTATTAATTTTAATATTAATTAATGATCATGTCTCACCTCTAGTGTTCTTGGTCTTAATTTAAGGTTTCTACCATGTGTTGTAGATAGTTCAGGAGGTTAACTCGACCAAGCAGTCTTTTTGTTTCCGCTATGTACTGTTTAAAATCCAGAATAGGGAGGATGGTGTAGGTTTAAGTTTATTAGATTGATACATTTAAACCAACAAGGCAGTGTAAATCAAAGCAGTTGTTTTCATGCAAAGGCTTTATGGTTTTTCCTATAGCGATTGACAGATCACGTGACTTTCACGCATTGCATTCCGGGAACTCGTGGCAAAACAAGTACCGCATCAAATGCAAGCATTTGCAGCACCGCAAAACGTTCATTCTCTGGTTCCAATACCTTCTTGGTTTTTCTTTGCCGCACAAAAAAGGAATGTACAAAACTAAGGAGAACAATGCCGGACCGTACAAAGACAGACTCGACGAAAAGGCAAAGAAAAGATACGAGGAAAAAATCAAAGGAGTGAAAGGGTCAGACCCTTACATGCACACAGAGTGGACAAAAGACGTTAGCGTGCTGCCCAACTTTCACCACGCTCAGATTTATAATTATACGGTTCTTGGAGTGAGTGCATACACTCATGAAGTTTAGTAACTTCAGGTCACTGCAACAAGCCCAGGTACAGTTTACCGACGGATGGGTACAGGACCTTGAAATGCACCGTGTAGAACGAAAGACCATCGTACAAACAAAGGTAAGTTTACCAGTCTCACAAATCGTCGTCATAAATACACATTCGTTAACCGTTTATTAATATAACCTTTGAGCTCAACGATAATTAATTAGTAGTGGAAATAATTTCTGATACGCATTACAGAACTGTAGCAGTGACAATAATGTTGTATGTTGTAATCGCACTGGACAATTAGTGATACAAAACAACTGTTTATCCTGTGAATAAAAGTATATGTTTTTGTCAATGTACCATGGTAATAACAGAAGCGAAACACAATATTGTGTCAGGACAATTCACTATTTATGCACAATAAATAAAGGAGCATAGCACGACAATTTCTGTTCAGCGCCAGACTTGCTTGTAACCTATATCACCAATTATGTTAAGAAAAATGACGTATTAACTACTACAAAACACTGACCTTTGTGGGAATGCTTGGAGCAGACTAACATGTGAGCTGGAGTGTTCTGAGACGTTATATTTGGTATATCCAGACCATCCGTCGGCTCTTACTTCGGAAACATGGCTTAAAAAAATTCTCCTCAACGACGTAATCCGATAAAAAAAAAAAACGATCTCTTTACCTGTCGGCTTCCCGTGGCTGTCATGCGAC